>NW_007258152.1:0-160132 GCF_000164805.1 Carlito syrichta | reverse complement strand
GTGAGACTAAAAAAAAAAAAAAAAAGGCTGTGGGACACTAACAGGCTCCAATTTATTCTGTCTCTAATCTGGCTTAACTCAGTGTGCCGATTTGTCTCTTCTTTACACACCACACACATACACACACACACACACACACACACACACACACACACACGAACAGGTTGGCCAAAATGAGTGGGGGTAGTGGAAATAGGATGTATAATGCCCACAAGAGTGGGCATGGAAGAGAGCTCAGCGAATTAACTTCATATATAGATCCAGTACAATACTAACCAGAGCGGATCAATATCCTACCAAATAACCAAATGCAGATATAAGTTGAAATTTCTGTATTTTTTTCTTTAGTGACCCACATTGGATGAGCCCCAAACATACAATACAATAGCTGTTTGGAAGTTATTAGATGAACAGAAGAACAGAGCCAGTTCACAAGTCTGAAACGATCTTATATGATAGGAAGTGAAATTGTGTGTTAAAAAGTTATGCTAATCTTAGAATGAAAAAGTTGTGGGACCCTTTTAAAATCAACTGGCACAGAAAAAAATGTGACTATATTCAGCATCATCTAGTATCTATAATATACTATTGAGATCTTGTAGACTCTGAGTTAATGGCGTAATATCATGAAAACTGATACTGCTGAATTTGGATTGTTTTTATTTTTATTTATTTTCTTTTTTTTTTTTTTTTTTGAGTTGGAGTCTCACTCTGTCGCCCAGACTGGAGTGCAGTGGCCGCTTCCGGCCACCGCAGCCTCAACCTGCTGGGCTCCGGCGATCCTTCCACCTCAGCCTTCCAAGTAGCTGGAATTACAGGCGTGCGCTACCACGCCCGGCTGATTTTTTGATTTATTGTAGAGATGAGGTCTCGCTGCCCAGGCGGGTCTCGAACCCACGGGCTCAGCAATCCACTCACCTCAGTCTCCCAAGGCGTGGGATTACAGGCTGAGCCACCGAGCCCGGCTCTGGATTGTTTTTATATGCATGATTCTCAGTAAAAAAGTCAGCTCTCTATCAATGCAAATAAACATTAACAAATATATTTAACTTATATTTGTGTTCTGGCAATTCATTTTGGCTTGTCAAAGTGAACCCCAGCATAATAAGAAGCCAAACTAACTTCCTTCCTTCTTCCTTCCTTCCTTCCTTCCTCCCTTCCCTCCTTTCTTTCCTCCTTCCCTTCCTCTTCTTATTCATTCATGTGCTCATTCAATTCATTCATTCATTCATCCATTCATTCATTCATATTACTATTTATAGTCACAGTGCCACACTCTCTGGATAAGCCGTTGACACCAGAAACAAAGTATTTGCCCTCTTGGTTATAACTATAAGGCTTCAACATAACACTGTTGCTCTTTCAGAGAACTATTTCCATCACAGTCTGTTTCCTGGGCAGAGTAACAGTTTTTCTTTTTTTTTGAGTTGGAGTGTCACTCTGTCGTCCAGACTGGAGTGCAGTGGCCGCTCCTGGCCACCGCAGCCTCGACCTGCTGGGCTCCAGAGATCCTTCCGCCTCAGCCTTCCAAGTAGCCAGAATTACAGGCATGAGCTACCACACCCAGATGATTTTTTGATTTATTGTAGAGATGAGGTCTCGCTGCCTAGGTGGGTCTCAAACCCGCGGGCTCAGGCAATCCACTCACCTCAGCCTCCCAAAGTTGCGGGCTTACAGGCTGAGCCACCAAGCCCGGCTACTCTTTTCTTTTTTTTTTAATCAAACTATTATGATGGTGTTACCAACTTTTTTCAAAGCAGAAGCCAGGGAATCAAAGGAGTTGACTTAATAAAAAAAAAAGCAATGTGTATTTGTATACTTTTCATGTATTATGACTATAAGTTTCCATAAAATAAAAATTCAATGCCTAGGCAATTTTATCATTAGAGATTTCAAGGGGACACAAGTTTACCTGCTGTCAACAGAGCACAGAATGACGTATAGCTGAACAAAAAGATATTTTTCTGACTATTCAGGAAAGGTGCAGAATGTTCTTCCCAATAGTTAGTGTATTATTAGTAATAATGGGAATGGTGATGACAGTACTAGTGATGACAAAAATAATACCATTTCTTTTGTGTTAAACAGTTGGATTCATGAAGCAGTTTCACATATACTACTTCATTTGTTTCTCATAAGAACTCTAGGGAGGCAAAACTTTGTCACTCCTGTTTTACTGATGAGAAAATTTAGGCTAAGGGAGTTTAAGTGACATGTCCAAAATCTCATAGATTATAATGACAAAGCTATAACTAGAATCTAGTTTATGTTTACAGATTTTGTTTTGTTTTATTTTGATCTTTAAAAAATTTTGAAAAATCATTGTCAGAGTTTCATAATAAGCTCAAATGTAACATTTATTCATACCTATGCCTAAAATTTTAGGAACAATCACTTTACAAAACGTTGTGAATTTTTTTTTCATGATCCGATTATGTTTGCTTAAGTGTCCACTATTTTTAATGCTTATTAATAGAAACCTTTGGAGTAAACACTTCCCAGAATGAAATTCCATAAACTTAGTGAAAATAAGAAAGAGGAGGGAGCTGAAGGGATAAGTCCTCATTGTTCACATGTTTTTAGTGATGCTGAAATAGGGATAAGTAAAATACCTGTATTTATAAAATCAAATTAAATCTTTTAAAGTTAGCTGACAAGTCAAATGGAGATAACACCTTTAAGCTAGTTAGAAAGTAGAAATCAAACAATATGGAGAAAAATATTCATAGCCGAGAATAGAGTTGAAATCTAGTTTTACCTGAACTTCAATCTTGAGTGATTTTATGGTCTTCTGCCTTCCCAACCACCACCTTGGGGTTTTCGTCCCCCGCCCCATAAAATGAGGAGTTGGACAGGATCATCCTGAAGACTAAAACTTCTTACTATTTAACATCCTACCACATCTAAAAAGAAGGACTCAAAACTTCCTCAAATCAAAGATGATTGCTATTAAATTATTATTCAACTTTTTTGGTGTTCTTGCTTGTGGATGAACAAAAAGTGTTTATTCTTCTCCTAAAGCTCTACTCTTATGAGTGCATAATGGAGGTAAATTTTTTTTTGAATTATCTTAATGTGCGTGGTTCCTATGTGTTTCTGTGTAGGACTTTCTTCCCCAAAGCACCCATCCATAGGTAGGAGATGGGGGAGAGAGGAGGACTGAGAATGTCACAATAAGAATGCAAACACAGTAATAAAAACAAGTTCATAGTCACCTTTTGTTGACAAAAATAGGCTTTCCCAGTCTGCAGAAAAGTAGTGTGACATACTAAAAGACAGGCCTCGCCAAGAAAAAAGGATGTTCTAAATTCCTTTATTGTTCCATTTAATATATCAAGAAACAGTCCTGGTAGTCTTGATTACAGCATTTTATTTCACATAAAGGAGGTTATTTCTAGATAAAAAGAAGAGGAAAATCCACACATGCTCATCCCAGTGAGGGAAGGAACACATCTCTAAAAGTCTGAGGATGTATAAGACTCAACCAGTCAGGAACTGGGCTACCAAAGACCTCTTTTTAAATTATTACATTTTTGACACATTAATAAGATTTGATACATTTACCAGATTAGATTAGACAAGAATTTCATGTTTCTTTTCCTAGCATTTTAAAATCAATTTCTCCTTTGAAACTTCTCCCTGATTACTCTTTATCTATATAAATTCATAGGTATTTTCATTCACTTACTAATTCAACAAACATTTATTGAGCATCACCATGCATAGGGTGCTGAGAATGCAGCAGTGAGTAGGTACAGATAAAGTCCCTGACCTCTTGGAACTTACTGTCTAGTGAGAGAGAAACAAAAACAAACAAATAAAAATTATTTCAGGTTGCAATAAACCTTATAAAGAAAAACAAATTTCCTCTTCCTGTTCTTGCATTCACTCTATTTCAGCAGGACTATGCTCTCTGACTTCACATTGTCTCTAATTCATCTCCTTCTCTGGTGTTAGACTAAAGTTCTTAAACAATTGCCTAATCCAATCACTTTCCTTTTCAAGATCTGGAACTGCTCATGTTGCCTGATGCTCCCTCCCAGGCCATAAATATGGCCTCTAACAACCGTTTAACCTATTTCTGGACATAAAACCTACCCTCCCTCCATGTCAGCCCTTCTGAATTTCCTTAAAAATTCCACTTACTTGCCAGTTAACACTTCTCTTTCTTCTTTTCTCTATCTTCCTAAATCCAACCCTCTTATTAAGATCCAGCCAATTTTCTGCTGGCTTTGTTTCATGCAACACCCAGACCACAACTCCTCCTCTTCCGTGTATTGAGAAAGACCAAAACACAGACTCTAAAACTTGGAAAGAACCACATTGGTCTTCTATTCTGGACTTGAACACAATGTGGAAAACACAGTTATAACCTTCCTCATAGGCGGTCTCAAACTTTCACACTTTTTTCTTATAAATTCTGTTTTCGATTTCTTTTTTTTTTTTTTTAAGTCAAGGTCTCACTCTGTCACTCAGGCTGGAGTGTAATTGCACCATCATGGTTCATCACACTCTTGACTTCCTAGGCTCAGGGATCCTTCTGCCTCAGCCTTCTGAGTAGCTGGGACTACAGGCATGTACCACCATGTCTGGCTAATTTCACACTCTTTAACTAGTGTTTTTCAAGTAAGTACATTTTTTTAAATTATATTGTAAAAATGTGGCATATAAGTCAGGATTAGGAACATAAGTAATACATGTGCAGGTGAGGTTTGTGCTCCCAACAGGTCCTTGCTTCCCCTGGTTTAGGGTCAGGTACCCTTAATGTTATTACGATAAGTACATTTTTATGTTATTTATTTATTTATTTATTTATTTATTTTTGAGTTGGAGTCTCACTCTGTCGCCCAGACTAGAGAGCAGTGGCCGCTCCCAGCCACCGCAGCCTCGACCTGCTGGGCTCCGGCAATCCTTCTGCCTCAGTCTTCCGAGTAGCCGGAATTACAGTCATGTGCTACCACGTCCGGCTGATTTTTTGATTTATTGTAGAGATGAGGTCTCGCCAAGTTGCCCAGGCGGGTCTTGAACCCTGAGGCTCAGGCATTCCACTCACCTCAGCCTCCCACAGCACGGGATTACAGGCTGAGCCACCAAGCCCGGCTGATAAGTACATTTTTAAAAATGCATACACACAGAGGTGAATTAAATTATTTTGATTATTCTATTACCTGAACATTCATAAGCATAAAGCTATGAATACATCTTTATGCTTGGAGTTCTTATATAATCATAAAATAAAACAGACTTTGAAATTAAACACAAACCAATGGCAAAGCTAATTAATTCCAAATGATCAACATTAACTTAGCATGACACATGATGTTTTGCTAAAGCAAAGTATCTATTCTTTTTTTTTTTTTTTTTTTTTGAGTTGGTCTCACTCTGTCACCCAGACTGGAGTGCAGTGGCTGCTCCCGGCCACCGTAGCCTCAATCTGCTGGGCTCCAGCGATCCTTCCGCCTCAACCTTCCAAGTGGCCTGAATTACAGGCATGCGCTACCACGCCCGGCTGATTTTTTGATTTATTGTAGAGATGAGGTCTCACTGCCCAGGTAGGTCTCGAACCCGCGGGCTCAGGCAATCCACTCACCTCAGCCTCCCAAAGGCGCGGGATTACAGGCTGAGCCACCAAGCCCAGCTCAAAGTATCTATTCTTAATATAAATATGACACTGACCACCAACAAATGGAAAATGTCATAATGTAGCCTTACTCACCCATTAGGTTCATCTCTATCGATTAAAAAAAATAGAATCTGTAACAGTTGTAGTGTCTCACTAAAAAATCTCTAATGTAAACACAATGCAAACATTACTTAATTATAGGAAGGTGACACAGATCATGTGAAGTTTTCAATCAACTACAAATAAAAATTAAAAACTTTAAATGTTTTTACAGAACATGCATATCTTTTATAATATACTTTCAGGTTGCCAGTACAGAAATCTGTTATATACTTTTGTACTGATTTAGGTGTTTATGCTTTGACTTTGCAAATGGATTCTAGTAAAATGTCCTAATGTGAAGGGCTATTTTTAACTTTTGCATTTTTTTTTATAGCATCTAAAACTGTGTGTGGCATGTGCCCGCTTTTAACAAAAGTTTTCTTGAATACCTAATTTCTATTTATTTTATTATTTTTCTCTGATATAAATTTCAAAACAGTGACTCACAGACCTGTATAAATCTCCTAGAAAGGTGATTGAAGCTGGGCTCGGTGGCTCAGCCTGTAATCCCGCGCCTTTGGGAGGCTGAGGTGAGTGGATTGCCTGAGCCCGCGGGTTCAAGACCTGCCTGGGCAGCGAGACCTCATCTCTACAATAAATCAAAAAATCAGCTGGGCGTGGTAGCGCATGCCTGTAATTCCAGCTATTTGGAAGGCTGAGGCGGAAGGATTGCCGGAGCCCAGCAGGTCGAGGCTGCGGTGGCTGGAAGCGACCATTGCACTCCAGTCTGGGCGACAGAGTGAGACCCCAACTCAAAAAAAAAAAAAGAAAGGTGATTGATGATTATTCTTTGGTTCTGACTTTCTGGGCAAATACTTGCAAGAACATCATAATGCCTTTTAGTAATAACTCTTTAAAATGATGCAAGGAAAATATAAGACTGATGAGACGAAGTAATAATCAGTGTAAGAAAATAAAAATTAAGGTAGCCTAAAGGTCAAGCAATTGTTTGAGAATGTTGAATACAACATGGTTATTGACAAAGGAAATTTTCTTGTGTTGCAGGCAATTATTTGAAGGGAACATCTTTTACCAGACTATTCCCAACTGTCTTCTAGAGTATAACAGCTCTGTTTAAAAAGTCAGTAAAAAAAAAAATTGTTCCTTATCTTTAAAATTTTCATAGAGAAATCTATATTCTGGATGGTTCCTGGGGAACATAGTAAAAACAAATTCAGCAATCCTCAACTAAAAGGCTTGATATCACATTTATACAAGTTCTCCTCTCCCCAATATTTTAACTTTTTCCCTACTGGGTTTCATCAAGCCTTATTGTTAAGGGAATGTGTGTTTTCCTTCTCTAGTTGTCCTGTGCAAATATGTCTTTTTTTCATTATTTTAATTTTAGTTTGGGGGTATATATGCTTGTCTGTTACACTGGTACATTGCATCATGGTAGGAATTGGGATTCTAGTGTACCCAATTACCCAAATATTGAACATTGTACTCAATAGGTAATTTGTCAACACTCACCCCTCTCCCATCCAGCCCCCTTTTGGAGTCCTCAGTGTCCATTATTTCCATATTTATGTATATGAGTACCCATTGCTCCCACTTATAAGTGAGAATATGTAGTGTTTGACTCTCTGAGTTAGTTAACGTAGGATAACGACCTCCGGATCCATCCTTGTTGCTGCAAAGACATGATTTTGTTCTTTTTATGACTGTGTAATATGCCATAATGTATATATACCACATTTTCTTTATCCAATCAACTATTGGTGGACACTTAGGTTGGTTCCATTTCTTTGCTAGTGCACACAGTGCTGCAATGAATGTACAAAGGCAGGTGTCATTATGTATATATATATATAATGATTTATTTTTCTCTGGGTAGATACTCAGTAGTGAAATTGCTGGGTTGAATGGTAGTTCTATTTTTAGTTGTTTGAGAAATCTCCATACTGTTTTCCATAATGGTTGGACCAACATACAGTCCTACCAACAGTGTGTAAGCATTCCCTATTCTCTGCAACTAACAAATATCTGTGTGGTCTTTCTTTTTAACTGGTGAATTGATAATAGACTGTGATAAACTGAGATAGTTTATGGACTTGTTTTTATTTTCCATCTGGGAAATAATCCTCCTGCCAAGCTTCCACCACCCTTCCACAGCTTTCAGGTTGAGATGGGTCTTAAAAACATTGAATCCCGAGTGGAAAACCTATATAAGCTTGTGAAAAATAAATAAAAATTGGCAGAGTCTTGAGCTCTCCCCAGGAAGAGAAAAAAAAAAAAACAAAAAACATTGAATCCCTATCATGGAAGCTCTTGTAATATGCCTCAAGTGGGTGGAAAGTTACTTATCCATAAATATCCCCCTTTATCCATGTGCCACAACACCTAGAATTTTACTAATGGCAAACAGGAGAACATTGTCTTCAAATATACCCTTTTAAAATATGCCCAGAGAAAGCTGTCTACAGCTATTCACATTATGATATGAATTGGCTTTTACAATCTCTTATCTTTGTGGCAAATATTAAAGAACTTAGTGAAGAGCTAATATAAGATTTATTAGGGGTTGACCTGTTGATCTGGAAGGAAGAAAATCATTGTTTTGGAGGAAAGTCTACCAACTGGAGGGGTGTCCCGCAATGGTGTTATGGGGCAATGAGAGTTAATAGAGATATGTATTGCAAGTCTATTTATAGTTAGTCCTGCTTACAAGTGACTAATATTTAAAGCATTTAAGAATGACTTATGTTTTTACAGAGGATTAAATTTAAGTTAATTTCCAAACATTTCACAATTAAATTAAAATTATAAATTAAAAATAGGACACATCATATGAAAAATGTATTTGACTTATTCTGGGTAACAAAAGGGAAAAAGTAAGACATCTAGAAATATATTCCAGCATGTTCAATTTCAGTTCAATGTAAAAAACAAAAACAAAAAAACAGCCTTTTGAACAATTAGTGCTCCTTGAAATCCTGTTTTCTTCCCAGGTTGAACTCTCAATAAAATTAATAATATAAAGGCTAAATGATACCAACTTTGGGCATAATTTTGATTTTAGGTTACTTAGGCTATTCATTCTGATTTTAGAATGTTTCTAAATTAGGTCCGAACTGATAAGCCAATATGTTTTTTAATTATTTCAAAGAAAAATATGTATACATTTTAAAATGTAAGCTAAATTTCCATTTATCTTTAGTATTCTATATATCTTTTTCATTTCCAGAATAATGGTCCTTGGAAAGATAGCCACTAGCATAATAATAGCTAGTACTTACAAAGCACTCCATAAGTACAAGACTCTTCAAATGTTCATTCCTCATGAAATTCTACAAGAGATAGGTCATATTGCTATTACCATTCTATAGATAGGGAAATTGAGTGACTAAAGCTTCAGTGATGTGCTCAAGCTTACAAAGTACGTTAATAGGAGAGTTAGTCAAATTATTCTGATGTTAGAGTCGAGGCACTTAACAATGACACTATCCAGTCACCAATATCCTGTTGAGAAACCGCTGGAATAATCTCAGATTAATACGTGACTACTAAACAAATTGAGATTCTTGAAAGATGAATTGTGATTTACTCCTGTCATCATAAATCTTTACATTTGTAAAGACCAGGAAAATAAATATTAGAGCAGCCTTAAAAACCAACTATGATTGCTTAATGACTCCAGTGTAGTGACAATATCAACTTTCAGCTGCAATCAAGTAGAAACTGAGATACCTAAACCAAGTAAAAAAAAAATTGTTTTGTTTTCCATATCACAGACCATGCTTTAAGAAGTCACCATAGTCAAAAGAATCACAGAATTACAGTTTTCGAGCTGACAGAGAAGTCTAAGAGATTGTCCACTTTCTTATTTTCATTACCGAAATGAGGATACTTATTTCTAATAAGAGGATCATATTTCAAAATCATGTGATGGCCTTATAACTGTCCTTTCCCACTCTTCCATTAGCTCTCTTCTGTCATCTCACACAGTAGTCAAAGATAATTTGTAATAAAATTTGACCCTCATCCTGCTTCTTTAAACTTCTTTAAATGTACCTCATTATTTTTAGACTTAAAGTCTTTCAGGGACAGCACCAGTTCTTTGAAGACCTGATTCCTGATTGTCTCTAGCCTCATCTTCTACTTGCTCATTTTGAAATCTGGATTCCAGTGACTATGAATGTCACTCAGGACCCACCCACCCTCACCCACCCCCACCCACCAAAGCATCACACTTTGACCTCTGAGATTATATGTATCTTGCCGCTTCTGCTCTTACAGCACTTCTCCTGGCATCTTCTGGCTACTTCCTCTTTATTTTTAAGATAGCTAAATACATCCAAAGAAAGTCAATTCTAACCTAAAGTTTGCATTAGTTTTTTTTTTTGTTTCTCAAACACCCAATTTAAGCAAGTCTGCCTATATTGCTTCCCAACCCATGACAGATATAAAGAATGATTTACATTTCTGTGTGTTAGTGTATAAGAAATGCTGTCAGAATTTGCACAATAGCAACAAGACTTCTTAAATAACATTATATAGTAAGGATTCACTGCTTATACAAAAGAAAACCAGCAAATCAATGAAACTAAGTTTTCTGAGAGCATTTGGTGAAGACATCATGTTGGCACAGCATAATCTAGTGATTGATATATGTAATTTTGAAACCTGAGTCAGCAAGAAATGACAATTATATTCAATGTAGTATGATTAAGGAGGCAGAAAACTGCAATAACTTTTAGAATAATTTTCACTAAAGATGCTTAAAATAAAATGAGTTATAGTACTTATAGTAAGGCAAACCATCTATTTCTATATAAAATCCACTTATTAGAGTCTGTATGATGTGGGGAGAAGGTAGTAACAGATAGTCAAAACATCCTAGATCTGGTCTGGTAATTGACACTACGTAGACGAGTAACTTTGAGTGAATAAGCCAGATGATATCTTTGAATCTTAATATAATATAGTGGCTAAAAACAGGGGCTATTGACTCAAATCTAATTATTTTCCATTACTTTCAAGCTACATAGCCTTCTGTTACTTAATCACTCTAAGCCTCACGTTCCTTCTTTGAAAATGGAAAGAATGATACCTTCCTCATAGGATTACTATGAAAAACAGATGGCACAACACTTGCAAAACACTCAGCATAGAATATGACACACAGTGAGAGCTCAAACAGCTGTTGTCATGATTATTATAAGTATTTACAATGAGGGAGATAGATTAGATGATCTCCAAGGTCTCCTCAAGCTCTAAAATTCTATGATTCTATGAACATCTCATTCCCAAATGATGTGAGATAAATGAGGTCTCACTGTATATTGGGCAAAAAATCAATATGGCCAATTTTCAATTGTACCCAGTAAGGTAAGGTGAGCAGAGCATGAATTATTCAAAACTTTGGTTACACTCAATATATTTCTATTTGATCTTGGAATGTATAAAACTATTGAAAAGCATCTTTCCCAACCTTCTCATATTGTGTTTAATGATTAAAATGAGTTTGGCCTTTCTGTGTTCACCAGGAGAAAAGAAATAAAACAATGGGGGATACTTTATCTATTCTATCTCACTATCACCAGCAATTTAGATTAAATCAGCCAGTAACTGATTGGATAATAGAAAAATCAAGCAGGATGATAGAGTTTTGGCACAGATAACGGACATGCCTATGATCAAGAGCCAGCAGCAGAGCCTCTCTTCAGGAAGCTTTTCAGAATTTCAGGTAGTTCAGGTCCAGATGTGCTTTGAAAGCCTAAGAGTGAGAAGATAAGTATCAAGTGTTTTTCCACTGATATCCTAATTTTCAAAATAGCCTTATCACAGCAGTGATGTCTAATTAGAATTCCCAGGCATAATGGCTGCAGCCCAATGCTATAATAATCTAATTATGTAAACTGTCATTTATCATTTAAGAGAGCCTTCTCACCTACTGCATACTTCATCATTTAAAGTAGATATCCTCCTCTTTTTTTCTTCTTTTCCTTTTTTAAAAGGTATTTGAATTACTCAAAGGTTAAAAGCACCACAAAAGGCAGATATAGGACAGCAGGAGTTTGTTCCAGACAACAGTAGTAAGATCACTTGGGGAGGCAGAGCACCTGTTGAAATCCAGGACTCCACTTACCAGCTAGCTGTTTCACTTTGACAGATTACTAAATCCTTCTGAGCCCTAGTGTGTCTTTATGTGAAATCTGGAAATAATCTGAGCAAATTAATTGGAAAGCTAGTAGAGCCCAAGCTTCAGAGTCCCTCATTCATGTAGGGCACGTTCACATGGTCCTAAGTTTATGCAAAATTTGCAAAGATATCTTATCAGCATCTAGCTAAGACCTCTGTCTCTTTTCACTGCGACCTCCTTCGTCACATGTTGGGAATCTTTGGAATAGCCTGGAACACTTTTGATGTCTATTAAAGGGAAGTTGAGTTATAATACATTAAATTTATGTTGTGTGACTATATTTATATGCTCTGAAACCATTTCTGTATATTATTACGTATTGCTGGACATCTACTGCAGGAAAGATTTTCAAGTATACACCTGTCGCCCATTTTTCCAGCTACTTTATTTTGTATTTTAATTATTTTTTATTTCAATATTTATTTACTTTCTTAAAGAGAGCTTCCAACATGGCAATAGATTCAAGTCCAGAAAACTTGAATTTGCCTCTGGGGTTAATAATAATTACAACATACACTTGTTAAGGAGATTAATACAATTTTTTCCCACTTTCCTTTTTTCTCTCTCTTTTGCCTTATTCTCCTTCTTTTGATTATTCAAAATTAAAACATTTAATATTATAAATTTTATAATAATAAAGAAGAACTTGAAGATTATCTAATTTAGAGTTTTGTGTTTTTCCCCAAATATTTCTCCTCTCCTAATAAAATCATAGGAATGGTCTTGATGCATTAAAAAAGCCAATAGTTGACAGAATTTGTATGAAGCCTAACCCTTTACTGGGGAATATCTTTCTCTCATTTCTATAAATCTCCAAAGACCCATTAGGATCCTTGAATTACTTGGGACCCAGTTTGAAAACTTATGATTTAACTAAATTGTCTCTCTCTCTCTCTCTCTCTCTCTCTCTCTCTCTCTCTCTCTCTCTCTCTCTCTCTCTCTCTCTCCCTCCCTCTCTCTCTCTCTCAAGTCAGGGCCTCACTCTGTCACCCAAGCTGGATAGAGAGCAGTGGCACGAACATGGCTCACCACAGCCTTAACTTCCTGGGCTCGGGCAATCCTTTTACCTCAGCCTCCTTAGTAGCTGGAACTATAGGTGTATGCCATCATAGCCAGCTAATTTTTAAAATTTTTGTAGAGAAGAGGTCTTGCTATGTAACCTTGGCTGATCTTGAACTTCTAGGCTCAAGAAATCCTCCTGCCTTAGCCTCCCAAATTTCTGGAATTACAAGTGTCAGCCACTGCACCTAGCTCAATTCCCTTTTTTAATAACAGAAAATAATTTCAGAGAGACCAAGTAACCTTTCCTCTTCAGTTCACCATATCTTCTTCCAGGCTTACAACAGTAAACGATTTTAACTATTATTTAAGTTTTAAGCATAAATATAATAAATATAACTTCACAATATTCTTCAAGTCATGGAATGTTTATTTCAGAGAGATTAAAGCCTTAAATATATTTTAAGACTAGAAGAAAATGTAGAAGATCATATGTACAAATAAGGCTCTTAGCCAAAGCAAACAATAAGGTACAAAAAAACTCCAAAACTTTTATGTGGTAAATGTGCTATATATAATGCTGCTGTATAAATAATAAATTGATAAATAATGTTTGCAGGAGTTATGGCATAGAAATTGCTCTTCTGACATCACACAACCTCCTCGGGTTGAAATAAGAAGAAATCGAGACCTTGAATAGACCAAAAGCAGCTCAGGACATCGACTAAGTCATAGGAAAACTACCTACAAAAAAAAAGCCCTGGACCAGATGGCTTTCCAGTAGAATTCTACAAAACATACAAGGAGGAGCTGATACCAATCCTATTGAAAATACTCCAGGCTATCAAGAAAGATGGAATTCTCCCCAAATCATTTTATGAATCACATCACATTGATACGCAAACCAGGTAAAGATCCAACAAAGAAAGAAAACTACAGACCAACATCCTTGATGAACATAGTTGCTAAAATTCTCAACAAGATTCTAGCAAACCGGATCCAACAACACATCTCAGAAATCATCCACCATGACCAAGTAGGTTTCATTCCCGAGATACAGGACAGGCTCAACATCCATAAGACCACAAATGTAATTAAATACGTCAGTAGATGTAAAAACAAAAACCACATGATTATATCATTAGACACAGAAAAAGTTTTCAATAAAATCTAGCACCCATTCTTGATAAAAACCCTTGAACATCTAGGCATAGATGGAACATACCTCAAAATAATAAGAGTCATCTATGAGAAACTCACAGCCTGTTGACTGCTAAATGGACAGAAATTGAAACCATTTCCCCTGAAAACTGGAAAAAGACAGGGATGCCCATTCTTATCTCTCCTGTTCAACATAATATTGTAAGTCCTAACTAGAGCTATCAGACAAGTGAAGGAAATAAGAGGTATCCAAATAGGAAAAGAGGAAGTCAATTTATCCCTCTTTGCAGATGGCATGATTCTATACCTCAAAAACCCAAGAGAATCTGCCAAAAACCTCCATGCACTGATGAAGGACTTTGGCAATCCCAGGGTATAAAATAAATGTGCAAAAGACAGTCACATTACTATACACCAAAAATAAACAAAGAGAAACACAAATAAAAAGCACATTCCCATTCACAATGGCCAAAAAAAGAAAGAAAGAAAAGAAAAAAAATACCTTGGCATGTTCCTAACCAGAGACGTGAAAGACATTTACAACAAAAACTACAAAGCACTGCTCAAAGAAATCAAAGATGACACAAACATGTTAATGTGTTCATACTACCCAGGGAAATCTACAGATTTAACACAATACCCATTAAATTACCAGCAGCATTCTTCTCATTCTGGAAATGACAATACAGGAATTCATATGGAAACGTAAATGACCATGAATAGCCAAAACAATCCTCAGCAAAAAAAAAAAAAAAAAAAGTGGGAGATATCACACTCCCAGACTTTAAACTTTATTATAAAACTACAATAATCAAAACAGCCTGGTATTGGCACAAGAACAGGAATATAAACCAAGAAAATAAGACAGAGATTCCAGAAGCAAAATCTCAATTTCTCAACCAACTCATCTTTGACAAAGCCTCCACCATCATCCACTGGGGAAAGGAGAACCCATTCAGTAAATGGTGCTGGGAAAACTGATTGACCACATGCAGAAGATTCAAACAAGACCCCTACCTATCACCATACACAAAAAATCAACTCTAAATGAATCAAAGACCAAAACGTAAAACCTCAAACTAAAAGAACCTTAAAAAATGCAGGAGACACTCTTATGGAAATTGGAACTGTCAATCAATTCCTGATCAAAACCCCAAGTGCCCCGGCCATAAGAGATAAGATAGACAAGTGAGACCTTATCAAGCTGACAAGCTTCTATAAAGCCAAAGAAACCATCAAGAGAGCAAGGTGATAGCCCACAGACTGGGAAAAAATATTTGCCAACAGTATATCTGACAAAGGACTAGCATCTAAAACTACATCTAAGAGCTACAAAGAATCCAAATGTGCTGAAAAAGAAAAAAACAAACAGCCCCATTACAAAGTGGGCAAAAGATACGACTATAAACTTCTCAAAAGAAGACATATGAGCAGCCAGCAGATACATGAAAAAATACTCAGCCTCACTACTCATCAAAGAAATGCAAATTAAAACCACACCGAGTCAGAAACAACAACTCTAGTCAGAATGGCCATCATCAATAACTCAGAAAACAACAGCTGCTGGGGAGGATGAGGGGAAAACGGAACACTTCTACACTGTTGGTGGGAGTGTAAACTAGTATAACCTCTGTGGAAAGCAGGGTGGCAATTCCTAAATGATGTAAAAGTTGACCTTCCATATGACCCTGCTATCCCCCTGCTGGGAATATATCCAGAGGAACTCTAATCATTCTATGAAAAAAATACCTGCACACGCATGTTTGTCACAGCATTATGTGCAATAGCAAAAACATGGAACCAACCATGCTGCCCATCAAAACTGGACCGGATAAAAAAGAAATATGGTACATATACCTGATGAAATATTATACAGTCATAGAAAAGGACAAACTTATGAACTTTGCAGCAACTTGGATGGACTTAGAGTCTATAATGCTGAGTGATCTATCACAGAAGCAAAGAACTGAGTACCACATGTTCTCACGCAGAAGTGGACCTTGAACAATTATCATATGCTATAAGAAAGGTATTGGCAGTAGTGAGAAACTGCCAGGGGAGGGGGGCACACCTCATCAGCAAGGGTACCTGCATAATGAATATTTGTATACCTCACCCTGAATTGTACCCACATCTTTAAAATTAAAAAAAGAAAGAGAAACTATGCAAAGAATGATGACTAAGCAGACCACAGGAGAGCATATCTAAAGGGCCAGCAGCCTTACAAAAACATTTCAATTTTCCTAGTAGTGAGAGAAATGCAAATTAAGTAGTGGTGACCTGCCACTTCACATTCATCAGAGTAGCAAAAAGTTAAGTGATAATAACTACTGTTGGTGAGCATGAGTTAAAAGGGTACTTTCGTCCATTCCTGGCAAAAATGACTTTCAGAAAGCAATCTTGAAATATTTATTTAAATAAAAGATGCAAGTCCTCTTTCCAAGGCCTCAAAATGTCTCCTCAGACCCTAGATATTTTGCCTTTGTGGTCTATTTTCTCCATTAAATTAAAAAAAATGTGTGTGTATGTGTGTGTGTGTGTGTGTGTGTGTGTGCATATGCATACATGAAATATATTTTATGACTGTGTGTAGGACTCCTTTCTTTGCTTGGAGGTCAACTGGCCTGAGGACTGACCAGGTCATAGTCACTGTTTCAAATAAAGGGAATTTCATATATTTGAGGTATATGATAAGACCAATAGTTTCCACAGTCATCACTTTTGAAAATCTACCTAAGTGTATAAAAAGTAATTAAGGCTGTAGCTGAAATAAAGGATGGGGCAAGAGCATATGGAGCTGTGTGCCAGATGTGTCTGATACAGTAATACATATTCTACAAACAGGCACTAATTATCCACACTGTACTTTTCTTCCTCTATTTCTTATTATGTACACACTGGAATCAGAGTTATTCATTTATGCAACACATGCATTATATTTGAATTATATGTTTACACATGTTTTACAAAGCAATACTCAATTTCTATTAGAATGTCAATCATCAACTAATTGTTTGATTAAAAATATTCCTTTTGTGAAAATTGCTACTGAGAGGGGAAAAACAGAATTTTTTTTGAAGGATTTAGAAGTTTCACTATCCAATAAGAAATGAGTACCACAGATCTTTAGCATATATTACTCTTTATTCTTCTACTTTTAACAAAATAAATGCCTCGCAAAAAAAATCTCTCAAATTGATCATAGATTGAACTTTCTGATGGAAGAATATTACTTGACTTTTGTTAATTACTTCTCTGTTGGGTTCTCCTTTTTAAGAGAGTTGAACATGAGTGGAAGAAAGTCTCAGACTAAACAGAAGGGAAACGATCGATTCCATTATTTGTTGATGTGGGGAACGGCTCACACCCGTAGCAGCATATTCTAAAACTAGCCTGTTCTCCAAATAATCATAACAGATATTAAATAGTAGATGAGCTAACAAGTAAAGGTAAAAGTGAAGAAACTGTTTAGTAAAAATATGTATGTACTTAAACCCTATACGGTCAGAAATCACTAATTTATCTGAAAATACTGTAAAGTATTACCACAGAACTTAAATATTTAATGAGCTTTTATTGACTAACTCATGTGCGCCACACACTGCACTGGTAGGGAAAGAGAAAAAGTATGCCATGGTTCTTACGTGCATTAAGATCAACATTATTCAGAAATACATATTTTTCCTGTCTTCTTAGATGAAAAGAAAAATACAGCATAACTTTCTCCTGATGGTCCAGGTACATCATTATTAATATCAACTATTCTACTAGGCCCTAATGAAGATTATTTTTTCCGGTCTATCCCTCTCTGTAAATGGTATCATAAAGTCAGAATAATGGCACAAAAGCTTCTATTACAGTGGGATTAGTTTAATGCAGTAGTTTCAGTGTGCCTGGATTAGTGGCAGATATTTCAAAATTCTAAAACTTACAAAAACACTATTACCTATCTGGTTCTTAGCTGTGTAAGGAATGAAGTTATTGACCCTTAAACTCTACTGCAGTATCTTATTTTAAAGACTAGGCAATTCCATTATTTGTTTCTGAGAAGGCTTTCACAGGACCTTGAACGATGAGAAGTTTTGCTAGTCACAATTAGCAATCATAGTAATAGTCTGATACCTTGGAGACCTGTCCTATAATAAAACAAGCCTACATTTATATAATGCTCACAACTCCAAAGAAAGTCACTGTCAGGGAAGTGCTTTATTCTTAATCTAAAATAAATGCTAATGTCCTTTTGCTGTTTCAGTTTTAACAAAATAATCTTTTTGTCCATTGATGGGTATTCTTTATTTTCTAACAGGATTATCTATAGTTAAATCTTATTTTGGCCTTGAGGAAAGAGCTCTGAAATTACCAGTAATATCTTAATCACTACACCAATGTTTAAACAGTGGACAAGGTATAATAAAAGCATAGCAAAGATACTCAGGTTATTTTGGCCTTTGGAAATATGAATCATAAACTATTAAGACCATAAAGTGCTTTGTCAAAATGAAACTTGACTATCATGCATAAAATTCCTCATTTTTTTGGATGAGAAATCATATACTCAGAAAAGTTAAGTGGCAAATAATCCAAGTAACAGTAACAGTGACACAAAATAGGATTCTTGATCTAAAGATCTTCCCACTAACATAGTATAACTGTGTTATTCATAGTATAACATAGAAATAACATATTTCTTCTCGTGGTCTTCATTTTTGAGGAGTGTATTTTGTTTTGTTTTGGTTGGAGTAAGACAGGTTAGACAAAGTTCCTTCTCTCTGGGAAACAACCTATTTTCTTTTCAAGTATCAATGCACACATTTTTTAATAGTTTAATTTTTTAATTAAGACTTGGCATTTAAAAATCATTCCTATTGCCTCATTCTTTAAATTATGGCAAAACATGTTTACGTTGTAAGTTAGTATATACATAGAGTTATCTTTTTTATTATTTGATTTATCAGGACAACTTTACTCAAAATGACTGAAGTTTGCATTTGAAATTAAAAGTTTCTAAGCAAGGACTCTAGTCAAGAATTCTGTGTTCAAATTGTAGTTCTGCCTGTTTCCAGTGAGCAATCCGGGTCAAGTTCACTAAGTGTTTGAGCAGATGGCAGAAACAGAGCCTTGGGGACAACCCTTCAGAGAATAGCTCTCTCTCCAGACCAGAGGAAGAAAACTGACAGTGCAATACACAGGAGAGATGGTCAAGGCACCAAAAAATCCCACAAGGATAAGGACATAGAAATTAAGAGAAAAGTTTCAACAGGGGAGCAGCCAACAATGATAATGCCTAAGAAAATCACAGAGAATAAGGACTTAGTGAAAATGCAAGGTGGATATGAATGACATTCTTGATGGTGGGACAACAACAAAAACATTCTAACTCAAGGGGTTAAGGTATAAGTGATGTAGAATTTCCCCTGATAAAATTGAAAAACAGTATGCACATCCTATCCCCAATCTGGGATAAAAGAGATCACTGCAGATTAACAGACAGAGAAGATGTGGCCAATGGAAAAAAGAAAGACGGAAAGTCAAGAAAATAATAATCTTAACTTATCTAAGACAACAGGGAATAACATGGCATTGGAAAGGAGTAGAAGGAAGGAATCCCTCCCTCTTCTTTGTTACAAACTTGTATTCATTCTGTGAGACTCAGTTTAAAATGAGTTCACAGCTGGGCTCTGTGGCTCAGCCTGTAATCCCGCGCCTTTGGGAGGCTGACGTGAGTAGATTGCCTGAGCCCGCGTGTTCGAGACCCACCTGGGCAGCGAGACCTCATCTCTACAATAAATCAAAAAATCAGCCGGGCGTGGTGGTGTATGCCTGTAATTCCGGCTACTTGGAAGGCTGAGGCGGAAGGATTGCCGGAGCCCAGCGGGTCGAGGCTGCGGTGGCCGGGAGTGGCCACTGCACTCCAGTCTGGGCGACAGAGTGTGACTCCAACTCAAAAAAAAAAAAAAAAAAAAAAATGAGTTCACAAAGCCTTTCCAAAACTGTTTTAAGTCAAGCTATCCGAACCTTTATCTAAAATCTCAAAGTACTTTGTTTTATACTTTTTAAAATAACATTTAATATTATACAATATTTTATTTGTTAACATTCCTGCCCTGTGTATTACATAGAAGATTCCCCGGAGCTGGGATCTATGACTGATGATCTATTTTTTACTTATAGTGCAAGGCATAGTATTAGAAACTAGTACCCGTTAGTAGGTATTAGTAGATATTCATAAATTAATTAATTAGAATAAGGAAAGGAGAAGGGCCTCTTTAGAGCAGAGTTGAAGAAGGAAAACAGTTGCTAACACATTTTGAGTCAATATTCTTGGTCCCATTACTGGGACACAATAAAAATAAGAATGAGAAGGTTGGAGATGGGATAGAGACACTAAGCGGATGGAGCAACATAAGCAACCTCTGTAGGATCTGGGCAAGTGATGACTGGGGTGCTGGGCTCCTCTGCAGACCTATTAACATGAGGAAGCATGAGTTTCTAGTATGCCCAATTTGGCCGTGTAGGCTTTTCCCCCTTTTCTAAACTTCATAAGCTAAAAGTAATAGTGAATGAAGTACAAGTAGAGGCCGGGCTCGGTGGCTCAGCTTGTAATCCCAGCACTTTGGGAGGCTGAGGCAAGTGGATTGCCTGAACCTACGGGTTCAAGACCAGGCTGGGCAACTTGGCGAGACCTTGTCTCTACAATAAATCAAAAATTAGCTGGGCATGGTAGTGCACACCTGCAGTTTCAGCTACTTGGAAGGCTGAGGTCGACGCTGGGGTGGCCGTGAGTGTGCCACTGCACTCCAGCCTGGGCGGCAGAGTGAGACTGCAACTCAAAAGCAAAAAATACCAGTAGAATTTTCCAGGTTTAGTCATGAAATATGGGGCAATTTAATATTCTGTGGAGTGTAGGTCAGAGAATGCCAAGAACAGATATTGAAATCACCAAGGAATATGGTAGCTGTGAAGATATAGAGACAAAGAGCTACCACACCTAAAGAGTTCTGGTTTTGTGACTAGCATTGCAATAGTACGGATTATTGTTTTCTTGAAAACAGTGCCTTGTAGCCAATGCAAATCATGGAGGGACTTGGGAGGGCTTGAACAAAAAGCAGAAATGGGATGGGTATGAAGAATGGAGAGAGTAGAAATGAAACAATAAAGACAGATTTTGTTCTGATTTCCAAAAGCTTTTGAAGGACTTATCAAGTAAGAGAACTACAAACTGGTGTTATTTTCACAGGAAATTGAAACTTTGTCTTTTTTTTTTAAATCCTAATTTACTCCCTCCCCTTGAGACTTGGACAGGTGAACGAACCCATTAGGGGGCTATAATGAATAACATCTCATACAGAAATTATATTCACGGAGAGATCATGACACAATATTAGCATGCAGAATATCTGTTTTTAAACCCACATTCTCACTACCATTTTCATTTGCTGTGTGCCGATAATGAGACAATAGTTCCTAGGGGAAATAATGTAGTTTACTCAGGGCATTTATTCAAGCTCTAAAAAAAAAATCCAAACAGACAGAGAACATATGAGGTTAATATTCAAGTGTTAATGAGGACTTAGGTATTGTAAAGCCTATATTGTACTAATTAAAAATAATTGCATGGTCCTAGAATTAGGGAGCTTCCACTGAGGAGGGTCTCAAGGTTATTGCCACCTCTCTGGATTTCCAGCCTGGCTGTGCACAAACCTCAGTATATCCCCTAACAGGAATAATTATGTTCTGGGAAAATTAGTTTCTTCAACCAAATCTACCGGAGTCTGATTGAGATCAGAAAGTCAGTATCATGGTTTCAAATGAGAAATGTCTTTTTCCAATACAGTAACTAATTTTTGAAAGCCAGATTAAGATCAGAAGGTGGTTTAGTGATTAAAAAGGGAGCAGAATAAGGAGAGCCCCAGATACCATACTACACTGACCATAACCAATGAAAATATACCCCATACAAAGAGTTTTGCTGCTAGACCCACGTTTCACTATAAAAACTTCTTTATTCATGCAGGGGTGAGTTTCTAGAAAACCAATATACCTTTTTAAGTTCATATAACCTGATCATTACAGCAAGTGTGTACAGTGTGTAGTAAGCATGTGGTCTCCCTCAATGTAAGAGATCTGAAAGCTGAGTGCATTTATAAACTATTGACACCCAAAATGTCATGTTATAGCATTTATTGATAAATGAAGTATAAGGTTATTTTATGCTTTTTTCTATTTTTATATCAAATCATTAGACGTGAACTTTTCCCTATTCTGTGTTATCAGGAAGACCACTTATGATGTTCTAAAAGTAACTTTTGTGTATGTGTTCAATTTTGACTTGTGATTATTGTTCTAATGCGAGTTAATCCTTGGCCACTTCCAGTGATCCGCATGCTTTTCAAGGTCAAAACAGGGAGGATGTTAAATTGCCTCTCTCAAATCACAACGCATAGAAAAGAAAACCTCAGCTCATCAACACCACAGAGCTCTAGCCCTTCTTGGGAATAGCGCCTCCTCTAGGTTTCTCTCCTTGCCCTCACCATTTTTAATCCATACTTTATTTCCCATCATGTTAATCACGTTGCTCTTAAACCCTTTGCTCTTCTCTCTCTGCTAGTGATTTGGCAATCCTGTGGAGACTTCATGCTATGGCTGCACGTAAGCAGAGAACAGAGGCTTTAATGGCATTCCTTCCCTCTTTTCCTTGGCTGTGGCCATGTTGTTTAGTGTTCTACTGGTGGACCTTTAAAGGTCAATATGTAAATTTGACTTTGTTCCGCCAGCTTTCTTTATTACTCTGTTTAATACTTATATTAACCACAGTGGAAGCATACTAGGTACTTAATGAAAGTTGCTCCTTCAATACAGCAATCATTATTTTTATATTTTAATATTATTTGTATATATTATCTTACAAAGAATCACATTATTTTCTGTAGTTTTTATCTAGTTGTGATAAAACAATGCTTCCTCCCAAAGAAGTCCATGTCCTAAGTCATGGAACCTATGAATATGTAACTTTATAGGGCTAGGGGACTTTGTGATAAAGTTAAGGGCCTTGATCTGAGGATATTATCCCAGATTATTTGGTTGGCCTAATGTCATTACAGGGCTTCTTAAAATAAAGAAAGAGACAATGAAAGTAGAGAATGGCTAACTTTGAAGACGAAGGAATGGAATAAGCCAAGGAATGTATACAGCTTCTAGAACCTGGAACAAACAAGAAAATGGAAGATTCTTCCCTAGAGTTTTCAGGAAAAACACAGCCTTACCAACACTTTGAATTTAGCCCAGTGAACCGCATTTCAGACTTCTGACCAACTGTATCACTACTAGTAACTGTATTATTATCTCCACAACTGTAAAATAAATTGATGTTGTTTTTAATCACTTAGTGTCTGATCGTTTGTTATAGCAGCAAGAGGAAACTAATACAATAATACTTTGTCATTTTCCTTTGTAGGTAATACAATGTCACACAGATAACATTCATTGTTTAATGAAAATGAACAAGATTTTTAGGATTTGTCACTAAGTTTTTACACATTATTCAATTCAATCTGATGGATTCAATAGTAATATTTCTGAATAGCTGAGATCTACTTCTGAATATATAGAATAATAAAAGAATTTTATTTCTTGGGACTTGAAGTTGTAACAGGGAAAAATTACTTTACCAATAATTCAATAGGCTTGATGGGTCTATTTATTTTGCCATCAACCCAATTACCTTTCTGTTTTTCAGCAGTCTACTAGCAAAACTCAATTACTGATGATGACTCAGACCATCCTCTTTCTTCAATGACTGCTGCCTTAGCTCTTGTTATGTCATCTCTTGAGGCTTAATGTGCAAAAATTGTGCAACCCAACTAGGATTCCACTGGGACACAGTTAACTGGCAGACGCATGCAGGGCAAATGTTTTCATTAGTTCATTCTCCACATTAAAAAAAAAAAAAAGCTAAATATACTCAATACGTTTTTAGTTTACAAAATGTGTGATTTCATTTAATCTATACAATAACTTGGTGAAGACTGTATTATTGCCTGCATTTTACAGTTAAAAAAAAGAAAAATTAAACATCAGGGAGACTTTCCAGGCTCTTGTAAATAACAGAAAGGAGATGTGAACTAAAATCTCTTAGTTCTTTATTCTGATTATACAACTAATGCAATTTTACTCTGTCACAGCTATCTTTGCCATTTTACCTCAATGCCATAATTCCAGATACAGATTTTGAAAACATATTTTTAATGACAAAATAACATACACATTATAAAATGATGTGGGCAATAACTACCCAAATGAGAAGTTTTAAATCACCCATAAGCTTACTACTCAGAAATAGCCACTATTATTGCTTTGATATATTTCTTTCTAAACATTTTTCTGTGCGTTTATGCAAGTATACTTTTTTGACATTGTATTTAGTTTTGTATCTCATTCCCTTTTTACTACATTTTGAATGGAGTGGGGTGGTATTCTAACCTTATTGTATTTAAATTTTTTCTGTAATGCCTTTGAGCAACCTATTTTGTAGGGTATTTGAGTGTAAATAAGAATTAGCCCACCCTTCATGAATTCACTTTTTTCAGGATTACAGCTGTGCTTCTTAAAATGCAGTCTGAGGACCAACAGCATCAGCATCACTTGGGAGCTTGTTATAACTGCAGATTCTCTACTGAGTCAAAGTCTTCGGGGTGAGGTCCAGGAATTCCTATTTTAACAAGCTCTCTAGGTAATTTCACACATGTAAAAGTTGGGACTGAAGTACCTGGTTTTTCCATGTGTGTTGATGTGGTAAAGGTAGCTTAGACCTACTGTAGGTTAAAGAAAGCAGAGTAATTTAAACACTCTGAAGAAACATAGAAGAGCTTATTTTTATATATTCCTTTTTTTTTTTTTTTTTTTAGAAATTTATTTTTCACTATGTTGCCCAGGCTGGTCTCAAACTCCTGGCCTCAAGCAATCCTCCTCCTCAGCTTCCCAAGTAGTTGAAATTACAGGTAGTACACTTACTGAAGAGCTTCTTGTACACCTAGTGAAGAGCTTCTTGATTGCCAAAATTTTCCACATCTGCATACTTTCAACATCTACTATAAATCAACTATCTGGGTTGAAGTCTGTAGCCCTAGTTAAAATACTTGTATACTTACTTGTAAATACAGAGTTATCTACACTTATCATCATACCATCAAGCTTTAATATGCATATGCTTCATCAGACTAGCCAACAAATAATCCTTTATCACATTAGAACAGAGTGAAGAACAGGTAAAGTCTAAATTCAGTTCTGATATCTTTCTTAAACATCTACCAAGCTAGATTATATAGAGTAGAAAAGAAAAACACATTTTACAGATTCTTGTCCCCATGAACATTCACAGTTCTATTTAAAAAATAAACATTTTATATATAAAATTCAATGAGCATCAATCAAACCCTAAATCAACTATAATCAGGTATTACAGTGTGTGAGAAAAATAATGAGTACCCTGAATTATATAGAAAGATAGATATATTAACTAGAAGAGTCTCCATAAAAAGGAGGAATTTGAGTGAGACCTAAATAAAAATTATTATATTAATACTAAGCATGTCAAAAATGCCAACTATTAAATTTGTACTACAGGTCAGACACTACGTTAAGCAATTGATGTGGATTATTTTCCCCATTCTTCCTAGCACCACTATAATACACCTTTTATATTTATCCAGACAAGGCTAAACGACATTGGGTAACATGGCCAGTGTTATATAAGCAGTACTTTGTGGAGTCAGAATTTGAACTCAAGTCATATTTCTTACCACTTCCGTCTTAATTGCTAATTCTGATTGAGAAGTATTGTATATTGAGGAAGAGACTTGTAGTATATTGCAAATAAAGATGACTCTAGGAAGGGTGAACATAAGTTAAGCAGGCTCCTGGGGCAAATATGTCAGACCAGAGCACAAGGTTTATATTGGCACATTGCTGAAGCCAACAAAGACCTATTAGGGTAATGAAAGTTCTTGAACGCCTGGATGATAAAGTGTGATGTAATATCATAGATATTGAAGAAATTTTTTTAATGCATTTTTAACATAAAAGAAAGGATGTTTTATGACTCGACAAGCATTGGCTAAAAAGTATACTTTGGGGCGCGGTGGCTCAAGCCTGTAATCCCAGCACTTTGGGAAGCCGAGGTGAGAGGATTGCCTGAGCCCGGCGGTTCCAGATCAGCATGGACAACTTAGCGAGACCTCATCTCTACAATAAATTAAAAAAACTTGCCGGGCATAGTAGCGCATGCCTGTAGTTCCAGCTACTTGGAAGGCTGAGGCAGAAGGATGACATGAGCCCAGCAGGTCAAGGTTGCAGTGACCGTGAGCAAGCCACTGCACTCCAGCCTGGGCGACAGAGTGAGACTCCAACTCAAAAATAAAAGAAGAGTGTACTTTGTTTAGAAGTTAAGAGATATTTGGGTAGAACTACCACTTGATAGGGTGATTGTTATAAACCAGATACATGCCAGGTGATATGGACAATGATTGGAGTTTTGGCAGTCGTAGATGCAGGTGAGACTCAGGCATCCAAGCAAAGCTGAAAACAATGTAGTTGCCACATTTAATCATTGTAACTGTACACGCCATATAGGAATGTGAATTATTAGCTTGGTTGCTTTGATTATAAAACTGCTTGCTGTACTACCCAAAGATGGGGATTCTTCACCAACCTGCCACTGTTGATGCCTCTTGTAAGTTTTAATAAATTAATGACTTTCCCCCCTGGATCCCCACGACACTTCTTTGGAATAGGTAAACATTGCGTGCAAGCCCTCTCAGATTTGGGGTTACTGCATCACCATGGCATTTAAAATGAATACAATCATATAGTATACAATCTAAATGAGACACTTGGAAGAGTGAAAGTAGGGATATCAATAATTACACTGGGACAAAAGATGGAAGGTCTTTGCTTGGTTTTCTAGCCCATCCTCTTCTGATAGCAGTGTATGAATGTGCAATACAATCATAATTAGTGAACAAACACTGCTCCCCAGGTCTCCTGGTCTGTGTCATTTACAGCTGTATTTGCAGTGCCTAACTCACTGCCCAATACACTACAGCACTCAATCACTATTAGCAAAAGGAAGAAAGATGGGCAAGAGGGAGAAATAAATGAGTAAATTAAAGAATTTTAGAAATGTTTTAATCTAGTGTGTGCTTGACGTTAAAATGAAATAGACTTGAGATCTAACATCCTTGTAAAGAAGAAGCTGTGGGAAGCCAGAGGGAGACACAAAGAACTTAGTAGAGAAAGGCAAAAAAGGAATGGCCTGGAATCAGACCTCCTATTGCATAATTTAATACACAACAGATGCTAGGAGTGTGGTCCAAGTACACTTTACCAAAAGATTCTACGCTTGTGTATCAGGTAGACACATTTTTTTTTTTTACCAGAAATAGTTCTTAGTTTTTGAACTTCATATTCCTCATGAATGTCAGTGTGGAACCATTAAAAAAAAAAGTGTTCTCAGCAGCAGAAGCAGTTTAGACATTCTAACTACAAAGGAGATGTGTAAATGTCTGTTTTCTACTTCTGAAAACTGTCACAGTCTTAGAGAAAAAGAAAATTTGCCACGAGCATGGGAACAAAAAAGAAAATAATGAAAAGAACATAATTTAATTACATAAACATAAGCTTTCTACACAGACTAGAGTTAATGTAATTAAAGCACCTGTAACAAAATGAATTAGGGAAATTACTTTCCTCTCTTCTCTTTTTTATCTGAGATAAAGGAAGGAAAATTAGAGATTACACACCATTTGTGAAAAACTTATACTAACTATGCAAAAAGTATACGTGTGTGTGTGTGCATGTATGTGTGAGGGGATCAAAAAGAGAGAGGGATAATATTTTCTGATTCTTGGTTGATATGCCAAAAAAGCAACCAATATTTATAAAAATAAAATTTTTTATAGTAAAAAGATAATATTTATAAGTAACTATAAGTTAATTTTCTCCATGATCATGAGCACCAATGAAACAAAAATTAGATTCGTTTAACAATTTATTGATCACCTTTGTTGTTTTCCCAACTATAATGTCATACCAGGAACTTGCGATTTTTGTTAGGCCAGAAACATTGATAAAGATAGAACCAAGTCATGAATTTAAATATAGAGAAAAAGAATGCTCATTCTAGGAAGAGGAAATACTCCTAAATAGTGGTTTGCCAGCGTTTGATGTGTTAACAGGGCATTTATCGGGGGAGTCATTTGTTTTGTGTCTGTGTTCATGAAGGATGTTTCATTCCAGCTATCTACGAGCCTTCCTGTGAGGCATACAAACACCTAGGCCAGACATCAAATTACTACTGGATAGATCCTGATGGCAGTGGACCTCTGGGGCCTCTGAAAGTTTACTGCAACATGACAGGTAACCGTGTCATATTTATGTTTTATGAAGATTGCGTTTCTATATGTTAAGAATAAATAGTCCCACTGCTAGTTTGTTTTTTTAATGCTATATTTTTTATCATGACATTTAAAAAGCAAAATATTGCTGGATTTCTTAGACAAAATGGTGAAACATATTTCTAAAGCAATATAATCTTTTGACGCTGTTGTTTTTAAGTCTACCTTTGACTTGAGCAATGAATAATTAACATTTAAAAATCAGCATATAAGGGAAAAACCCAGAAAGAAACTTTTCAAGGTTAAATACACAGAATGAACTAATAATCTAGACTGGGGAAATGTCTACCACTTCTCAAATATTACCTTTGTCCATATTAGAGGAAAATTACAGACCTCTCCTGACCTTCCTCTATTTGCCATAATTATACAAGGAACATTTCTAAATACTGAAAGCACATTCTGACAACAGCAAAAATCACATGAAGCTTTCTTGACATTTGTTTGGACTATTCTACTTGAAAATAAAGCCTTAGTTTTTCTCACTTTCAAATTAATTTTAGGGCTTTGAAATAAGATTGTGAGTTCTTGTAAATCCTCTCAACAATGTGTAAGATGCATAGAACTTTAAGATAAAAGTATATTTTTCCATCAGCCTCTTAGCAATATGTTACCCTCCAAAAATCCAGAAAAAGGTGTGAGGCATACACTCTTTACTGACTCCTGGAAAGAACTAGCATTTGATGTGAAATCCTGAGGCATATGATAATAAGAATAATGATAATATGATGTTACTGATGATGATTGCTACATGTGCTTGTTTACCACCTGTCAGGAACTATGATAAATTCTTTAGGAAGATACCTGGGTTTGCATCTGGTCTTCATCTAGCACCAGATGTGTGAAATTAGATACTTTATTGACTTTACTAAACTCAAGAAAGCTTAGAATCTTTATCTGTAAAATGGTTTAGTATAATGTCTACCTCATAGTGTTATTATATAAATAAAATAAGATAATCCACAAATGTTTCTTAACATATTATCCAACACATAGTAAACTTTCAATAAATGTTACTGGAAATAAGTTATTATTATTATTATTATTATTTTTACTAATAGCATTAAGAGTTAAATAACTTCCCACATCATTCAGGCAAGATTCAAATTGAAATCTGTTTTAGGCCATTGATTCCTAAATCTGGCTATGCTTCAGAATCATTATGAAGATTTTTTTTTCATTCAAACTTCTTGGTTCTTTAGAGAATTTAATTCATTGTGTTTGAAGTGGAAATTGGACAGGGCAACTAACACTGAAAAACTAACATTGAACGGGACCGTAGGCAAACAGATGCCAGTGAAGAACTTTCAGCAATTTCAAGAAGCCAGGTGTGGTACAAAATGAAAGGGAGAGTGATGAGGACATGAGTGTAGCATGGAAGACATGTAGAGAAGATGGTAAAATGGGAACTAGACTCCCCCAAATTTCCTCCCATACCAATAACTCTAAGCATGCCCCCGAGGAGGAACCCACTTACTACAGAGGTTGACCTAATAGTTCACTGATAGACTTGTCAATGCACTCCAGATCTTTCTTGTTTATTTTCATTTAACTCTTACTAGAACTAAAGTATAACCTATGATAACTTGATTAATCTACAGGAGTCTTGACTTTGGTTTCTCCTAATATGTGAAAATATATAATGCAATTAAATCAAATTATTAATCTTAAGAAAACTCTGGGTATCCCGGCTGAGAATAGACAATTAAGAATGTATTTAGTTTTTTTCCTATATACATCACAAAGGAGAATTAGAAAAACAAAACCATAATGTGTACAATTATCATGCCCCAAACACACACAAATCAAGGACTACTTTACTTTTGGTAGAGCTTCTCTTTGTGTGAATTGAAGCTCAGATACATAGGTCTCATTTTCATCAAAGTCTTCTATAAAGAACATGACTCATTTAACTCAATATTCCAGATGCAGTCTGAGCAGTAAGGAGTGTAGTCTAACCTTCTGAAGTTAGAATGTTTTTTTTCTATTTATTAAAGGTGCTTAGGAACATCAGCGTGTTCATGGACCCTTGCAGAATCTTGCCTTACAGGCCAGTGGGCACCTTTTGGCCCTTTGCCACTCATCAACCCTTCCTTCTTATGGAAAGAACATGGATTTAACATCATTAAGAGAGTATGGTGCCACACAGCTTGGCTTGGGCTATTCCATTTACAAGAGATGTATGTTAAGAGGAAGGAATGACAGCATGAGATATTCTATAAAATCTTGATATATGACTAAGTCATGAAAAATTGTAAATGCACCCCAAGCCTAAAATAAAGGGAGAGAAGACACTCAAAAAGGAGAGGAAGAGGAATGAGCCCTATAAATCAACACCCCAAGGCACAAAAAAGATTGGTTCATTCCCAAGAACTGAATTCCTGTGTCTGGAGCATAGTGAGACAGAGAAGGGCTCAAAATGAAGGATGGTGTGGGACAGGCAAGAGCCAGAGCAAACCAGCACTAAGAAATGTAGAGCAGAAAAAAGTTTGATTTTATTTTTTAAATTATTTTTTAAATTGCAGCAAGTGGGAATCCATGGAGAAGTTTTAAGCAGGAAAATGAGATGATCTTGATTGCATTTACAAATCTACCACTTAAGGTGATATGAGAAAACAATGGGACCAATTCTGAAGCTATTATAAGAACCCAACAAAGAGAGGATGCTTTCTTGGACTAGAGTGGTAATGGTTTAAGTGATGAGAAGTAGATGCATACTAGATCTGTTTTGAAAACAGAATTGTCAGGATCTGTGAAAGATTGAGTAAAAATGTTTAGAGAAAGATAGGCAGTTATTAATACTAACTCCTAAATATATGAACTGAATAACTGAAAGAATTATAGTGTCATATAGGAGATGTGGAAAACTAAAGGCAGAACAGATTTAAAGGAAGCTCAAAAATTTAGTCTTGACTGAATTAAATAAGTGTTCTATGCCATCTAAACAGGGATTCAAATTTTGCCATTGGATGAGCCCCCAAAGTCTGTTTGGGTAGAAATATAAATGTGTTCATTTGTAGCATATTAATATATGAGAATTGGTAATGTCACTTAGGTGTTGATGTAACAGAGAAAAGGCATCTCAGGAATGAGCACTTAAAAATCCAATAGGTAAAGATTCTGGAGATGAAATATTTAATAAGTGTGTGAAAATATATACATAATAGAGGCTAAGTAGAGGAAAAGTGTCTGAGAGCATTTTGGGGGCAAACAGGTCATCCATGCGGAGGGTGGGTCCTAGAGAATGACAAAAAGACTTGGAAGATGGAGAGCAACTTTGAATAGATGCAAACGTATATAGTGAATGTGGTGAGGTAATAAACGTATGGCAAGTAATAACAACTAGAATGTAGGGAATGGGGCATAACCAGAAATGATGACCCTTCTAGGGAGCCTGCATACATAGCTTGGGGGCACCATGGATTGACTACATATCTTGGAAGTTAAGGGGTACCCCAAATGACGCAGCATTTCAAGTACTGTATAAGGGACCAGCAGGATCTTCCACAAAATGGCGAAATCACAAGCTGGATCTTGAAGAACAAGTGGACATTATGGGGCTGAAAAATTAGGGGAAGAAATAGTAGGTCAACTTATACATGTTTAGAACAGTTGAAACTGTTCTAAGGTGAAAACAAGCAATTGGTGGTTTCAACCTTTCTACTTCAAAAGAGTAATATAATCAAGTATTGTATATTTAAAACATTACTTTGGCAACTGTGGATAAGATTCTCCAAAGGAGATCTAGACATAAGACAGGAAGACAAGTTAGAAAATCCCTGTAGTAATTTAGGAGTTGAAAATGAGACTTATAAAAGTGGTGACAATAAAATAAAATAGGAAGAAATTGAGTTCATGGATATTTAAGAAGTTGAGCTAGTCAGACTATTGCTGGTGAGACAGAAAACATTGAAAATGATAATCTTATGAGATAGAGCACAAGAAAGCAGGAGAAAATTAGGAAAGGAGAAAATGGGATTCTATGTGACTTTACATCCCTGTAATTCAACCAGGTAAAGCTATCCTGTAAGTAGACACTACACAAATTCACTGTGTGATCTTGAGCACATTTATTAATCTCTTTGTCTCAGTTTCCTTATAAATAAACTGTAGGAATTGGAATAAATTGATTTCTACACTGCCTTTCATTCAAAAAAAGAGAAAAATAATTTCTATTATTACCAGAGAGCATGAAAAAAATCACTATATGCAGTCAAATAATTTAGACAGAAACTCTTATCTCAAACAAGCTTGAATTTACTCATGTCTTGGCCAAGTTTGACATAAAGTGGCTCTCTTTCTTTTTTACCATAAAGCAGTTCTTCCACTATATAATTCTTCTGACTATCTGCAATTCAGAGCTGTATCTGTTGGAAATTTGAAAATTAGGGGGTGCCCTAAATGACAGAGCATTTCAAGTGCAGCACAGTTGACATTAAGGAAATATTTTCACTGAATGCTTTGTAGAATTCATCATTCTGTGAAAGCCAAAGACTGGTTTCCTTTTTTTAGGTCTTAGGGTACAAAGGTGATCATTATTATCCTTGGCTTCCCTCTCCATTTTTATCCTCTCTCTGAAAATTGGATGTTATAATCTTTATGAATGCACACTATCTTGTATTTCCAGAATATACTTTTCTGAATTGCACCTCTTTTTCTAACATTTAAGCTTTCTATTTCTATTTTATTCAGGTGTTTACCAACATCTCCCCAGAAACCTTGAACTTTTATATTTAAAGCATCATATAGTTATTTTTGCCCAATGATTAATAATGGCAATAGTAAATAAAACTAGATCCAGCCATTATCCCCAGAAACTCACTGTCTATCCTTAAACCTAAAACAATATTTATCTTAATACTCTATCCTCTAATTCATGTTATCTATAACTCTCTTTGCAGTCATATTTAATTTTTTAAAATTTAAGCAAGCATCTGTGCTCTAGTATGTGAAGTTTGAAGTCCAAATAAAGAATCCCTCTTGCATTCTTCCTAGCACTGGTTTTGTAGTTTTATCAAAAAGTCATTAAGCTTGTTTACATAATTTTTTGCTTTATAAAGCCCCAGGATTTAGCTGATCAAATTCTATTATCCTCTATAATGGTAAAAGCTGTTCATGTCTTTTTAATCTAATATTTATAAAGAGCTTGTTACTCAAGTTCCTAAGCACTTGCACTCAGTAATATTATTTTATTTCAATTATTATGCTTCTCACAAGTTTTAGTAGTGCAGTGTAGGTAGGGAGAAATGGGTCACAGGGGTGGTAGACATGGATTCTAATGGAAAAAATCATGAGACATCCCTTTGTCACCCCACACCCAGAAAGCAAAGCAATTTCTACCCTACAGGACAATCATGCACTGCCTAACATTTGAGTCAACAATGAACTAATATACAACAGTGGTCCTATAAGATTTTAATACTGTATTTTTACTGTATGCTTTTATGGGGGGAGGTGGGGTCTCACTCTGTCACCCAGGCTGGAATACAGTGGCACAATCACAGCTCACTGTACCCTCAGCCTCCCAAGATAGCTGAAGCTACAGGCATGTACCAACATGCCCAGCTAATTTTTGTGGAGATGAGGTCTCTGTGCTGCCTAGGCTGGTCTTGAATCCCTGGGCTCAAGCAATCCTCTTGCCTCAGGCTTCCAAAATGTGGTGTTTACAGGTGTGAGCCATGGTACCCAGCCCTTACCTATTTTATGTTTATATGTATGTTAAGATACACAGATACTATTGTGTTACAGTGCCTGCAATATTCAGTGCAGTAACATGCTGTATGGGTAGCCCAGAAGCAATAGGTTGCACCACATAGCCTTGGTTTGTAGTAGACTGTATGTACTATCTAGACTTGTATACTCTATGATGTTTTCACAATACAACAAAATCACCTAATGATGCATTTCCCAGAACCTATGCCTGTTTTGAGTAACATATGACTGTATTCTTTTTCTTGGCAGTTGGCACAAATTTATTCTCTCCAGTTGCTGTGAGTCAGGGCACAGGTTAGCTGGGTTGACTGTTCAGAGTCTCGCCAGAATTACTGTACTGAGACCAAGGTGTCAGCCTGGACTTTCATGACATCTGAGACTTCGGATTCTCTTGGAAGTTTATTCAAGTTGTAGCTAGATTCAGTTTCTTGTGGCTTTAAGATGACTGACGTCCTATATTCTTGCTGACTATTGTCCATGAAAGGCTCTCAGCTCCTAGAAGCTGCTCCCAGGTCCCTGCCTTGTGGTCTGCCAGTACAAGAGGAGCACTCTGACCTCAAGACTCAATTTCCAGAGTCTTGATTAACTCAAAGCCAAGTGGTTAGAGACTTTAACTACACCTGCAAAATCTCTTCACCTTTTCCATTTAAAGTTACCCAATCCCCAAACTGATAGCCTGCAGTATTTGCTGGCCCCACCCGCATTCTAGGAAAAGGGATTGTACAGGATGTGTCCACCTGCAGGAATCTTGAAGCCCATTTTAGAATTCTGCTTACCACACCTACCTATGCCCTTCTGTATCTTATTCATAATCCCAGCAACATTTATTTCTACCTTTTGAAGAACAGTACCACATTTGTTTGTAAAATATTCAAGCTATACTATTATTAGTCTTATAATTTTAATATTATTAAATAAAAGTTGACAATATAAATAAGCAAAAAATAAAAACTGCTTACCCGCTAGAAATGAGAATTACTAACACATTAGGAAGTGTGTGATAAAGGTTTTGTATTTTTATTTGTAACTACACATATTATTGAGGGCAAACTAAATGCCAGCCACACTAGGTACAGCACACATATTAACTCATCCTATAACTCATAATAACCACACAAGATAAGTAACATCACTAGTATTCACATTTTTTTAGGTGATGAAACTGAAGCTCAGAGGAATGAAGTCCTAGGTCACACATGTAATAAAACATGAAGCTTGATTTTGTAGCCAGGTTTGTGTGATGCAATATCAGTTTTAAGTTACCTTATGTGTGTGAATGTGTTTGTGTGTGTCTGTAAGCTCACATGTATGTAAAAACAGCACTTCTCATTAGGGACTCTGTAGTATAGTCTGTATATGATTTCTGAAATAAGCATTTCTTATTTATATCTCTTCATTATCATCAAAACTTTCTCACACACATCTCTAAAACATTATCTATGGTTTGGATAGCATTTTTGATATGAACTATTTACTTCTTAATTGCCTAACTAATACTTTGGGGTATTTAATCAGAGAATGCATTTTAAATGAAATCAGTATATAAACAATGAGGTAATTAGTATCAGTTTTAGTTCTTAATTCAACTACAAGTATTTTCTCTAATATAATTTTCTGAGAGCTTTCCTGTATACATAGGTTAACCATCCCTTAGGGTTTGAGCCCCAATTTTAGAATGACTTAAACTTTTATGGCCATACCTAATTAATTTTTTAATGTAAAGTCTTAAACTGACTCTAACAAAATCTTGTTTGAGTACATAACAAGATTGATTGAAATTATACTGGGTATCATTTGTAGTATTTAATGTGATTATAATCTCCAGCTATTCCCCTTTTTGAAAGGAAACCAGGTAGAAATGAAGTTATACAGAGCTCTCCTGTATTCTACTGAGGTTTATTAACACGCACAAGTTGTGCACTACTTAGCTTCTAATCCCATTGTTTTGTATATATCATAAACTATCTGATGCATGCATGACCTAAAATATAAGCCTCAAAACACTGCTTCTTCCATCTTATTCCCTCCACTTATTTTTTTTTCTCAAAGGCATTTTCTCTCCTCTGTCTCCTAACCTAGTTTACCTCCTCTATAGTTAACCCACACACAGAATAGCTCTCCTTTGTGTCTTTTTTTCTGTCACATTTTCGCCTTTTTTGTCGACCTCTCACAAGCTATCTTTGTTATAAACCTTTGTAATCACTCAGCAACTCCTGCTTCACGCGTTCAGCTATTTCAGTTCTTCACAATCAGTATAAATCTTTGAATTCAATTCTGTTCTTACAGCTTCCATTGAAAATCTAGGCGCCAACTCACTGATCAAACACAACACATAAAGAACTCTCCTCCATAACTGATTACCCGCTTGCTGGATACCCCCTTTCGGAGTCACACTCTTATTCCATAGATGGCTTCTGCCTGCCAGGATTCCTTTGAAATCTCTTATTTATTGTGTGTCACTCGTAGTGATAGGTTAATGTTACAAAAGTTCTCAAATGGTTTTCAAACTTTAAATCAAGAAAAGAAGAAATCTATAAGAAATCTGGTGAGGCCCACACTATGGGATAGGACCTAGGAAGAGGTGCAGGACTCCATGTAAAATCAAATAAAGTGCTTCCAGAGTCCCCAGACTGGCACTCCATATGCAAATGCACCCACCTTCAAATATCTTCACTTAATTTGCGAAAACAATATCTTTCATGCACTGATCTTTTTTTGTGCTTTAAAAGCACTGCCTTTGCTGTGCAATTTCTCCACTCAAAATCTGAGACTGGCTTCATGTTGTGGATGCTTGGGACTGTTTGATTTTCTCTAGTTTCTTGAGTCTGAAACTCTTGTCTAGTCTACAATAATTAACTCTTTAGACAGGATGAAAACAAAAGTTAGGAAATTCAATTAAGTTCAGCTCATTACTTTGTGTACAAAAATCACAGGAATAATTCACACTTTTTTCATTACAAATTTCTCTTTTCTGGCTACATTTAAGCCAATAATGTCTGTTTCTGTTTCTCCAAACCCTAGTTTCTTTAGTTTTGTGAGTTACCTTTCATTCCTTCTGAGTTAATCGATTTCCTGAAAATTTTAGAAAGAGAATCTCATTTAGTAGCTAATCTTTCTTTTCATCTTGTGTCTTTGTCTAATCACTACAACCAAAAAAGGCAGCATGATTTCAGAGGTAAAATGAATGCCCTCACTCTTCTAGGCAGCAGGGTATGTAGGTCAGAGCAGGAAGTTTATTAGTTATATTGTAGAATCTGACATCTCTCAGGTTTAAAAAGACTACAAGTAATAGCATCTTGTTGACATCATCAGTCCAGCCTAAATTGTTTGTTCTCTATATCTGGGACATACCATCATCATGGAATCTCTCTTTACTAGGTCTGTGTTTATTCATTCAAGAATTTTTTTAAAATCTTCTCCTATATTGGAATTCTTGCTTCTTATTTCCCATGTCGTCTTCATTCTAACTTTACTCTCTAATTTAGATACAGCACTTCCCTCTGCTAGCTTCTCTATTCTTTAGTATAACCTATTTCTCCTCTGTGAAATTTTTTTAAATTTTTCTTTTTGTCTTAGACATTCTAGAATTTTGTAATAGCGTGCCTTGGAATGGGTCAATTTTCATCTTTGTTGAGTGTTCACTTTCACACTGGCAACTCCTGTCCTTAAATTTCTTTTTATTTATATGTTCATGATTTTGTCTCTGTTTTCTCTTTCTAGAATGCTTTTCATTGTGGTTTTAAATAAATGAGCATTTGGGAGGGGGAGTTTCTTTTTAATAGCATTCTATTATTACTTTATGAATGCGAAACTTCTTTTTGCATCTCAAGGATTCTTCTCCCTTAGTTTTCTCAAGCACCTTTGTTCTGTTCATTTCTGTTTTCTTTTTCTGACCTTTATAACTTTTCTTGGATTTCTGATCATTATTGGCAGTGTGCTGTTGTTATTGTGATGATGATGATGATGATGATAATGATTGGTGACAGGCTATTATTGACTTTGAGCTTCACCCTAGTTTAGCTATACCATATGCTCTGTCGTGCCCAGTACGTTTTTCCACTTCACCCTTCTTGCCCTGATGTAATTGTTTATAATTTTCCCTGTTACCTTCAATAGTGTCCTTGTTTGGATGACAAATTATTAGATCACTTCACTGTAGAGGAAGCTGAATGGTCCAGGTTTTAGGCTCTCCCTTACCTGTTGTGTGATTTTTAAGTATCTTTTCTTTACATTGGTCAGATTCTTTGTAGATAAACTTTCTAATATTTGCCTGGGAATTTCTGATCTGTTTGCTAGGATTCTTGGAATCATTTGAGAAAAGAGGTCTAGAAGCAAAAACATTCAGCATTTGCTATAAATTTAGGCATCCCTCGTTTTCTGAATGGTTTCCATGTCTTTTACTATGCCTGGTATTTCTCAATGCAGGAAATCTTATAGAGAATACACCTGTAACTCTCTCTCAGATAGAGCGGGGTACTCAAGCAGTCACAGGCCTAGAAGGAGATCTAGGAGCCTACTATCCTCAAACATCTTTAACCCAGTTATTTTTACTTTATTCATTCTGAATCTTGTATGGATTCCATGAAAGTAAGTATGGATGGTTCTCATCTTCCCAGACTGTCAAGTTAAGATTCAACATTTTTTGACCTACTGAGTCAGTAGCATGTGTCCATTGCTTTCTACCCTCCAAAATCACATTGCCACTGTTGGCTCATATCCTCTTGATCTTTGTAGTAAATAACTTTAGGGGCTTTGTAGGAGGTTAAAAAAATGAAATGCCAGTGTGCCAGTGTTTACTCACAATCCTAACCAAGAAAACCTTTATTTATTTTTAATCCTATAATTTAATACTATAAAACCAAATCATGTTTCAAAAACATATTTTAAAAATCTTCACATTATTAATATTAATTAATAAGTTTTAATTTCTGGTTAAGGGATGTCATAATTCTTTTTTTTTTTTTTGAGTTGGAGTCTCACTCTGTCACCCAGACTGGAGTGCAGTTGCCACTTCCGGCCACCGCAGCCTCGACCTGCTGGGCTCCGGCGATCCTTCCGCCTCAGCCTTCCAAGTAGCCGGAATTACAGGCATGCGCTACCACACCCAGCTGATTTTTTGATTTACTGTTGAGATGAGGTCTCGCTGCCCAGGTGGGTCTCGAACCCGCGGGCTCAGGCAATCCACTTACCTCAGCCTCCCAAAAGCCATAATTCTTAAAGTGTTTATTATGGACTATCTACTGTAGAAGAGATAATATGATAAATACTTTCATCTATCATGTTTTGTTTATTCCTCACAATAACCTTGAGAAGTATATTTCAATTGTGAGGATATAGAAACTGAAACACAACCATATTACAATTTTCCGTAAAGCTAATGAGAGTTCCAACAGCTTATCATCTATGGGTGGATCTATAATACAATTTATAAAAGGCTGTTTATATAAGGGGCATAGATTTAAATGAGCAGTCTCTGTATCATTTAGTGACATAAGTATTTCATTTTTACTTTTTTTTTGAGTTGGAGTCTCATTCCATCACCTAAGCTGGAATGTAGTGGCACACTCACGGCCACCCCAGCGTTGACCTGCTGTGCTCTGGCGATCCTTCCGCCTCAGCCTTCCAAGTAGCCAGAACTACATGTGTGCGCTACCATACCTGGCTAATTTTTTGGTTTATTGTAGACACAAGGTCTCGCCAAGTTGCCCAGGCTGGTCTCAAATCCGCAGGCTCAGGCAATCCACTCGCCTCAGCCTCCCAGAGTACTGGGTTTATAGGCTGAGCCACTGAGCCCAACCTCACTTTTATTTTAATAGGTTGAAACATTCCAAGAAACTCTTTGATTCTTATAATAATAATAGAAATTACTATTATTATTTTTTGAACTTTTTATTTCCCAATCTCTGATGTCTGGACTCTAGACTGTGATTCAGGACCACATCTATCTTATTCACTACTGAATCCAGCAGAGTGTTGTCTGGTATACAGTTGGCACTGGAGCTGCTGTGAATAGACCTTGCTATTTTGACTCTTTTAGCAATGAAAATAGTCACCATCGATGCTAGGTAAGACAACAAGTTTGAGGCAAGAATCTGCCTCATCTGTAATTCAAAGGTAAATGTTTCTTTGCAGTAGGCTCAGAAATTGTTTACACAGCCTGTTTTATAAACTTGAAAAAGTCCAAGTGCTGTATCCTTTTAGATGCTACAACTACTCTTTGTTTGGGTGCATCTAAAATTCTAGAAGCAAGATTGAGTTTGTCTTGTTATTGAAATCAGGTAATCAAGATCCTTTAATTCAAAGGATGAAATAGAGTCATTTAAGGATCAAGCTTCAGTCATCGTTATGAAAAGTGGAAGGTAAATAGTTCACTTGATGCAAGAGTGGAAAGAGTCTGTAGAATATTTTAGCCAATTGACTTGTGTGAGCATCAATAATTTATTTCACCAGTAAAAACCCAACTTCCATAATATAACTAACAATTAAATGTAATTATGCTAACAAAATATCGGGTTTTGAGCAGTGATTAATATAATTTACACACATACAGTAGTATCCACCTCTGAAATCTGGTCTTTTAAAGAAATGCTAGCCTGCCTCCTCGAAGTGTGTGCTCTTACTTAGGGTGACTGGCCAGCCCTACACTAACCCTTGAATGTAGACTCATACTATTTAATACACATTCTATTCTATCAAACTGTCTTTGTGGATATATTTTAAAAGTAAATTACAAACCATATAGCATATAAGTCGACTAACTATCTAGGTTGTTTTATCAACTATACAAAAGAAGCTATGTCAATATAAGGTGGTAAATTTGGGAAACATATGCAAAATATGGTTACTTTAACATTGTTGGCATGTTGGCTAATTATTGCAAAGTACAACAAAGAGCTGTGTCCTCGTAATCATTACCATCAATGATGTTCCTGGTTTTTAAAATCATACTTCTGAATTGCACCTGCTGATTATTAACTACAATCCCACGCCAGCATGGACAACAGTTTCTGTACGTTTTTCTTTGCTTTACATGTCCTTATTTCCATAGCCTTCTCCTCTATGTTCTTTGGATAGGAGAAGTGAGAACTGATATGACTCTATGCATATTAATATAATAGGTTTCCTCTCCCGGTGGCACTTCTACTTCAATGAGAACAAGAAAATAAATCAAAATATGGAGACATTTTCAAACAGTGTACCTACAATTGCTCTCCAAGTCACTCCTATCCAGAACCCCCATTCCACTTGGGTGTACAAATACTAATAGCCCATGTCATTTTTAAAGTCTCTCCCATGTAAAGTTTTCCTTTTTGTTTGGGAACCTGGCAAACCACTATTCCTATTAACTACTCTGTCTTATACTTTTACTTCACCATCTACTTAAGTCTTTTCTTCTTCTTCTTCTCTCTAGCTCTCCCATTTTATACACAAATGCTAGAGAGGACGTGAGGTCAGAAGGAAAATATGAAGTAAATATTACATGAAAACACATACAAAGCAACACACCATGCAATAGATACTTGGTGCCTCTGGAATGAGAATTTTCTCTTGGTATCAGTGTTTCCACCATCTCTACACTTCTTAAGTTCTATATTCCCTTTGAAAGTTCTAGATTCTATTTATTAAAAGATTCAGTAGCCCCATATGCAACATTAATTTAAAATCCTAATCTCTATTTCTGTTAATATTTGATAACAAAATATTCCATCTTCCTATATAACATTTTAGTGTTTCCTTCTTTGTGGCAACTTTAGGGTCTGTGCGTAATTACAAGAAAAGAACCAAGCTTCCTCAGAAGCCTTCAGAGATGCTATGATTTTTTTCATTATGTTACCCATCTGCATGGTGATTTATTTATTTATTTTTTGAACCATACTCATTCTGTCACCCAGGCTGGAGTGCAGTGGCATGCTCACAGCCACCCCAGCCTTGACCTGCTGAGCTCAGGGCATCCTTCTGCCTCGACCCTCCAAGTAGCTGGAACTACACACGCGTGCTACCACTCCTGGCTAATTTTTGATTTATTGTAGAAACGAGGTTTCACCATGTTGCTCAGACTGGTCTCGAATCCCTGAGCTCAGACAATCCTCTCACCTCTGCCTCCAGTGCTGGGATTACAGTCTTAAGCCACCATGCCGAGTCAGTAAATTTTTTTGTCGTCAGTTATTTCAAACTTGCTTGATATTTGTGGTTGGTAGTAGAAAGTGAAAGGAGATAATGCTTTAGCTACTTAAAAGAGGACATTAGACAGAAATTGGATTTGTAGGAGTTTTATTGATAAAGCCACTGATATATTCATTTTCCCATTTCAAGCCTTGTACAAAAAATCTTTTGAAACATTTAGAAGGACTATCAAGGACCCTCTGAGCATCTGACTCATTTATATGATGTTATTAAAATGAATTTTTGGTGCCAGTTCAATTTCTCTTTAGCTCTACAAATATGGTCTTCTTCATATTGATTGCCCTCCTATTAATGGTTGTGTATTAATGAAAAAACACAATATTCAAAAGCAGACCAACTTGCTAAGGATTTTTTTTAAGTATTTCTATATCATGATGTTTTTATAGATGACAAGTCTTTCTATTAAAGATGTTTCTAGAATAATAATTTTGCTTTGAAAGAGATTAATTTTCTGTGTCATAGTGGAAAAATACATAGTGAATAATATGTTATTTCTAAAATTTAAAAAACATGGAATTTATATAGGCATGTCAATCTCAAGACTTCTTTGACAACATTACAAAAGAAATAATGTAAACACTTAAACTCTGTATATTGCAAAATTGTTGTTTTTACCATTTGCCTTACTAAGCTTAGAAAACTAAGTCTATGAACTTTGAATCAAAATGAACTATAGTTTCTTAGTTTCTCACTAATGTTATTTTAAAAGTATTGAATATTAACAAATATACAAAATGAAATCAATTCAAAAATATTCTTGCAAATCAATTGCTTTTAAACATAATCTTTAAGTTATCACTTGAATTTTTCAGATACTTTAGTAGATTCTTAATCAACATAGTTCCTATTTTTTTTCTAATTCTGGCCATTACATTCTCCTTGAAATTCTATAAACTGTGTGATTTGATTAGCAGCAAGCATAATGGCAGGTATAATATAACAGGGTTTTATCATATATCAGACAGTGTGAGTCATTTCCCAGACTTAAAAAATGTCTGTGTTTATCATTCTGTGTTATCTCCTAGGATTTTTAGAATTTTAAAGTGGATACCTAAATATGTATAATTGTTAGTTTATTCACTTAACCAATATTTATGAGTGCATAGTGTATGTCAGGTACTAAGTACGTAGTGACAAACACATTAGACATGAAATCTTATAATATGGGGTATATGGTGTTATAAATATATATAAAATTATTTTAAACACTCTAGCATGGTGTTACACCAGTGGTTACGTTGTTGCTCTCAGAGACATTGAATTTATACAATGAGATAAATTTATAGTTATTAATGTGCTTTTTATAACCAAATTCTGATAGATAATTCATCACCTTGAGAAAGCAGTTTCCAATCTTTAGTGATTTCTATACTATCTTTACAAGTTTGCTGAGCTCCATAATGCAATACAGTATTAACTGATATTTATTTTATATACATATATTTTTTACTTTACGGATGTGGGGTACAATTCAGGATTAGGCATACAAGTAGACATCATTAAATGATATATCTCAAAACACTAATGGTACACACACACTTCAAGAACTTCTGGCTTAACTAAACCCTTTTACCAAATTTAGTATTTTCTTTTTGCAAAACTATTAATTTGCACGGTCTTAGACCAAGAACTGTAACTAGTACAATTTACACATCTTCAAAATTGAGTAACTCATGTAAATTCAAAGAAGACTTCAGCATGATAATTTTATTTTGAAGCACAGATGTTGTCATTTGAGAGTAAATTATTAAACTGAATTCGAGTCAGTTATTTGCTAACAGTTTGTGTATGTTGAACCAAGTATTCTTCATTCCTCATATCTGTCCTTTAGATATTCTCCTTCTTCTACTCTTGCAACTATAATTCTGATTTAATATTTAATGAGAAATTAGTATGTTTTGAATCATTTTCCTCAAAGAATATAAGTAGTCTCAGGACATTCTCCAGTGACTCCCATCCCTCACCCTGTGAATTCCCTGCACACTCCTATTCTCCTTCCTCTGTCTTTCACCTGACCGAACAAACACACAGTGCTATGTACCAGGTCATGATTATTATATTCTCACTGAATTTTGAGCTAACGATCAATCACTTGGTCACATCCCATTTTACAGATGAAATCATTGAGATTTACATTTTGACATCTAAATGCCAAAATTTACTTAAATGGGTTTGGGCACATTCATGCAATGAATCCCAATAATACCATGAACACTTTCTATAAACACTTTACATTGCTGTATCTATTTCAATCAGTTTACAAAATAATGTTGATTATATGATTTGTATTATTTAATATCTTAGTCATTCATCACTGATATTTTGAGCATAGAAATAAAAACAAATGACAACAACAGTAAAATGCTAATATATAGCCAGCACTGTGTTCTAGACACTGTGTGCTTTATGTAAACAACTTCGTATGTGAAAGAGAGTATTACCATCCCCTTTTATCTGTGAAGCAACTAAAAAGTAGGTAGATTACTGCCCTAAAGTCAAAAATTATTAAGTGGGAGAGTGGAAACTAGGTTTGTGGGATTTTTAAAACCACCATCTTTGTTACTTCATTACAATACCCATTATGTTCCTGGTTCTATATTAGAGATGTAAGATGCTGTATAAATGTATATGACACAATTGATATCTTTTGACCTTCAGTCAAGCTCAAAAAACAGGAGTAAAAATATCATTCACCAGATTAAAATCTGAATAGCTTTTGGCTATTGTCAGAATTAAAAGTTACCTTCATCTGAGAAAGATTCATGATCATTGACATTCATGTGAACCGTACTGTAAAGGCAAATTCAGTCAAAATGCTCCATATTGCTTTGGACAATGTCACTGGAATAAGTATACAGCATAGCAAAATAAGTTTAATGTTGTTAATCCTCCTGGAAATAAAGCCAACACAGGGCCCCCAGTTAGTCAATAGAAAAGCACATAAATGCAGATTCCAGTAGCTCAAAGTACGTGTGTAGGACTCCCCATGGCAAAAGCATTATTACATATCATCAGGTGAATTTCCCTTCTTCCATCCAAATCTGGTGAATAATCATTATCTCTAACTTTATAGCAACTCAGCAGTAAAAACACTTGCTCAACTTAGTATCAGAAATAAAATAACAAGGCATGTTTTAGTGGCATAATAGTATACTTATATGCAAAACAGAGAACTTATATGTAATAGGAGCTCATTAATATTTCTCACCGATTGCAGAAAATACAATAATGAAGTGTTAATATCTATACATATAAAAATGTAAAATAGGGAATGTGATATGAGATTATGTAATTTTTTTCTCCTTGCAATGTAAAAAAATGAACAAAGAGATTTTAGAAGAAAAAGAAAAATATAAAGACATTTGTGACTTATTAAAACTTAAAATTTTATTGAAATTCTTTGCTAAGAGATGTGGTACTTTTAAATAATTTTTGTAATAGCTTCAAGTTTCAAACAAGTGAATGTCTATAATTGACAGCCAATTCTAATAATGGGAGTTGTGGTGCTGTAAATTAGCTTTGTGGCTTCAATTATTTATCCTGAGCAGGTTTACACTGGCACTTGTAGATTGCATGCACTTATTGCAGGTGACATTGAGGGATTACATTAAGTTGGTTATCGATCATACTGTATGGGTTCACTTTACTAAAATGTAATCTTTGTTTCAACAAATCTAGATCTGACAAAGTATGCCATTCTTATTGCTTATAGACTCAGCAAGAAGTTATAAGAGAGATTAGAGGTTGGTTGGTGCCCCAAACTCTGGGCATTACAAATCTAACCCTTAGTGTTATTTTTAAAAATTAAAGCAAATAATAGATTTTAAAATGTTTTCTGTATGTTACTATATTGATATGAGGTTTTAGTACTTTAAAAAGTACAAAGCAAGCCAGGCTCGGTGGCTCATCCTGTAATCCCGCGCTTTTGGGAGGCTGAGGTAAGTGGATTACCTGAGCCCGCGGGTTCGAGACCCGCCTGGGCAGCGAGACCTCATCTCTACAATAAATCAAAAAATCAGCCGGGCGTGGTAGCACATGCCTGTAATTCCGGCTACTCAGAAGGCTGAGGCTGAAGGTTCGCTGGAGCCCAGCAGGCGAGGCTGCGGTGGCCGGGAGCAACCGCTGCACTCCAGTCTGGGCGACTGAGTGACACTCCAACTCAAAAAATAAAAATAAAAATAAAATAATAAAAAGTACAAAGCAAGTGTCATTGACCACCAATTATCTACAAAACATTCTGGGGGCGGGGAAGATTTCAATGAACAAATCAATGTCCTCCAGTGATTTAGTGGTAAATAACTTCTTCGTGACAATAGTGGTAAATATCTGCTAATGACAACAGAAGTAAAACAAAATGGTTTATATATTTTCCTATTTCTAGCTTCTCTTATTAGTTGTGTCAGCTTTTTTTCCCTTATAGCATATGAGGCAATCTGGTTTCATTCTTTATGAGCTAATCATATCCATATCCTATCCTAACTCTACCAAGCATGCAAAAGTTAACTATAGCTAAAGCTACTAATAATTAATCTACACATCTACATGCAAGATAATTTTCACATTTATTTAACTGCTGACTATAATCCCCATAGTCTACTTAATCATTATTGTGACATCTTTTTATTCTTCCAAAATTTGGCATGCAAAGAGAAAAATGAGTATTCTTGGGAACTCTAACAAGCAAATTCCCAAGAAGTCTCATACGATGATATACATTACATGATATTCATTGCAGTAATATTATTATTGTCCAGAGAATCTGTTGGAAGATAAGATGTAGTGAAGCCCTAAAAGAGTGATCATTATCTAAAACTTAAGAGACTGATGTATAAACTTAAAAAGCCAATTAATTTAATTTGTGGTAAATATTTTTCTAGAAACCCATACTGAAAATGCATACTATTGAATTTTCTCCCTAATGCAGTTTTACATAATCAGATCCTTGGAATCAGTACAAAAAGAATTACATGAATTGATTGTGTCAGGCTAGACCTGTTTTGCATTATTTTACTACTTTCATCTGTTGACTAAAATTGTCTCTCCATTGGATAGTTTTTTGACAATCACCAACAACCTTTGCTTCTATAATCTTCCTTTTTTCTAAACTTCCCAAATTTAACAAATGCCATTATAATCATTTTTTTCCCATGTAAATAATGTCAAACAAATTAAAGTTAGTTCTTCCAGATCCACCAGTCAACCCATGTTTTATAGATTAGTTTACATTTTTCTTTTTTTTCTATTATATGTACTGAACTTTATTTAATCAATCCCTTATTGCTACATATTTAGATTGTTTCCAATACTAATTATTTTTTAAATTTTGCTCATTTTTTTAAAGATTTTTTTTATTTTAAAATTGTGGGGTACAGTTAAGGGTTAGGTATGCAAATATGTATTATTCAGGTGCCCTTGTTGATAAGTGGTGTCTCCCCATCCCCAGACAAATATTAACTACCGTTAATCCCATCTCCCTTCCCTTCCCTGCTCCCGCCATAGTTTCCTGCCACCGTCAATCCTTTTCTTACAGTATTATGATAGATGTTCAAGGTCCACTTATGAGTGAGAACATGTGATACTCAGATCTTTGTTTCTGTGAGAGATCACTCAGTATTATAAACTCTAGTTCCATCCAGGTTGTTGAGAAATTCACGATTTTGTTCTTTTTTATGGCTGCGTAGTATTCCATCATGTATATGTACCACATTTTTTAATCCAGTCCTCTTTTGATGGACAGCATGGTTGGTTCCAAGCCACATAAAGACCCAACAAAGAAAGAGAACTACAAGCCAATATCTTTGATGAACATAGATGCCAAAATTCTCAACAAGATCCTAGCAACATTGTTCATAATAGTTTACATTTTTCTACACTGACTAATGTATCCATTTTAAAGTTTAATTCTTTGGAAAGAGTTGTATTCCTCACATATCCACATTTTGGGAACACTCTAATGAAGTTCCAGAGTGCTCACAACATATTATCTAAGGAGAGATGCCTTATGAATCAACATTATGAAATATGAACACTTATGTTTATTATCAATGTCTCAGGTAAAATAATGGGCCATTGATTCTCAGAAGCACATTGTTTTTACAGTTTTAACCTCTCTAAAATGAGGATGTGCTCAGCCCACACCTTTGGGAGGATGTGTAATCCCACACCTTTGGGAGGCTGAGGTGAGTGGATTGCCTGAGCCTGCAGGTTCGAGACCCACCTGGGCAACTTGGCAAGACCTTATCTCTACAATAAATAAAAAAAAAAAAAATTAGCCGGGCGTGGTAGCGCGCGCCTGTAGTTTCAGCTACTTGGAAGGCTGAGGCAGAAGGATCGCCGGAGCCCAGCAGGTGGAGGCTGCGGTGGCCGGAAGCAGCCACTGCATTCCAGTCTGGGTGACAGAGTGAGACTCCAATTCAAAAAAAATAAAAATGAAAATAAATAAAATGAGGATGTATCTCCTATTGACAACATCTTACTATCTCTAATAGCCCAGCAGAAATGATGACATATTTGTCTGTGTCTGTAGGCATGTGGCACTAGCATCAGAACTTGCAGATTAGGTCTCAGTGGCTTGGAAGAAATTTCCGAAGATGATAGAGGAGGACTTTTTTAAAGAACTCTATCATCAATGGTTTTATAGGCACAGAAAACCATTTTGAGAAGGCATCAATAATTTGAGTTGCAAAGTGTCTCAAGAGAGTTAATCTATGAATGAAAAGGAATTGGGGGAATACCTCAACCAATTCATTTAACTTACTTTTCTCTTTTAAGTATGCATAAGAATGATATAATTAAAATCCAAATAATTCTTTTAAGATTATTTTTCTTTGTTAGTGGTGCATAAAATAATGGTGTATGTGTCAGTCCATCACCTTTTAATCATGAAATAGAATAATGTACATTTTAAAGTAATATTCCATCACATATATTACTTTGGCCATTTTAGAACTTCTTTGAGCAGAAATCAACATCTTTTTTGAAATGGGGAAATCTCCATTTACTTACTCCTCTGTGAGGAAGTATTGTAGAAGGTCATCTTCTTATTTTAAAAGCTGTAGTGGGTAAATTTAAGCCATGCTTTCAAATTTTGTCCTAATAACAAATGGAAAAATTAAAGTTGTTTATTCATGAAGTGTGATAAAGAGCTATTCCATTACCATATAGTCAAACCCATTACCTGGTTTGCATGTGAAAAAATATAGCAGGGAAGTGTAAATTTTTGTAGATGAGGTAGGGGAATGAAATGTCAAGTTTAAATCTGTACATAGAATTCCCTAGAAAAATAATTGGCAGCACCACTATTATTTACGGAAAAATGTGGAGTTTCTTGCTTCTTCCTCTCTTCTGTAGCAGATGCTCCTGGGAAAGAAATGACTCAGCTTTGAAGCAGCCACAGCAGACGTGCATCTTCATGCTCTCACAGGCTGCTCTGCAGGGGTGGCCTCCATGGGGAAGCCTCACAAAAACTCCCTATCCCCAGCTCAAAAGCTCAAGACAAAAAGCTGCCCTTGATGGCTTGTGGAGTTCTTGAGACAAGACATGCTGCCAGGAGAGATATTGATTGACGTGACCCTCAGTGAGAATCTAGGTACCCTCCTGGGTCTGCTAGGGCACATCAGTCCCTGAGCCTCTGCTTGGCCCACAGCACTGTCTGCTCTTTCCTGTTTGATGGAAGCAACTGCATAACCTTAAAGGCAGTTCCCATAAACCAAAGTCTTGTGATGTGATTTAATTTGCCATCCTTATATGTCTGAGTTGATTGGCTTACCCAATTAAAAATGTTAAATAATTGAATTGTATTATTTTTTTTAAATATCCTTATATATTATATTATTGTATGTGCTGTTTTAATTAGAGAAGTATTTAAGACTGTAATATTACCAAGTTAGGGATAAAATTAACTTTGAGTGGTTATAAATATATATATATTTACATGTACATATTTGTATATATTGCATAAAATTAAATAAATATGTATAATATAAAAATATGTGTAATTTATAGAGATATAAATCTGGAGTCACCGCTAGGTGAAGCAGAGGTAATTGGGAGGCCAAAAAATAAATGTTTATCATCTCCTACCTTTAATTAATTCAGGTTTTAAATTATTGATCAACTTATTTTTAGTTATTTTAAGATGAAAGTCCTTTGGTGTTTTATCTCTTTCTCTATATCTATCTGTCTGTCTGTCTGTTTATCTATCTATCTACCTACCTATCTATCTAGGAAGATAAAGGAGAGAGATGGAAGTAGGGTAAAGAATGAGGCAGAAACAAAACAGACATATTCATCACAGCATAACCTGTGCAGTATGTGTGGCCTCTGGGTTTGTCATTAGTTGTGTAGGTTGTTCCCTGAGCAAGGGCAATCAGACTAGTGAATCAGGACTGAAATCAGTTCCTGCTCCACTCCAAGCCATGGGCCCTGGCACCTGTCTGCATTCCTAGATGAAGTGGCACCTTTTCTGATTCCTGGAAAGACACCATATGGACTACCTGTGACCTGGAAACACAGAGTCTAAAATTTACATCAACAGAAAGTCAAGCACTTGTGTTCATCATGATCCTTTCTTACATGCTTTTTAAAAATCTAATGACACTTCAGTGCCAAGTAGTTTAGTTGATCCTTTTGTGGGTGAATTAAGTAGATACTGATAACATAAGAAACCGAAGGAATTCAGACAGAGGAATTCCTCAAAAACAAAACAAAACAAAAAAACAGTGAGGAATGGAGGCGATTCGGACTTAAAGATGCCTCACTACATTCTAGGGATCACCTGAGCATCTGGATCTCGGTGACCTCTCCATCAGATATCACTTTTTGTTTGATTCATACCGTGCAGGGTCAACATTCATGAATTAGCACCATGAACAATACCTTCACAGTATTGTCTCAAATCAGAAGTGATACTGGTTCAAGACTCCTGTCTAGGGCTCAAAACTAGTGATGATTTCACTTACTTTGTCAGAGAAATGTTGCAACTTTGTTTTTACAGCAGCAAGTTGGTGAGCCCTCCTCTGTATAATACTCATTAGTCAGATAACATAGGCGATTAATTGATGGAGACAAGAGTGTCCCCAGTCCTGTGTTCAGCTTGGCAACTTTTACCTGTGTTTCAGCATATTTTACATTTCCCAGTTTCATTTTTGAACTTGACACAGTTTGGACTTCGTATAATCCTAAAAATTACCTAAACTCAACCAGAACATTAGAATGCTACTGAAAACCACACTTATAGAGTTGGAAGTGTTCTGAGGAAGAATCATTTATCCAAAAGCAACAGCAAAGATTTATTGATACCTAGCAAAATTCTGCCAGTTCATTCCTCACTGTCCACTTTACTCCTGAAGATAAAACATTATTTTAAAGACAAATAAGACTCATAGTGGTATTTCACTTGGAACCCCATGATAAAGAACTCAACATATTTGAACACCTGATATTTGTTTTTAAATATTTTACATTGTGTGTGTGTGTTTCTTTCCTATAATATCATATTTAGAGGAGAAAATGGCATTATTTAAAATATTCCATAACCAAAGCCAGCAGTCTTGAACTATATTTATCTGCTCTCTGAATAACAATGAGTTTATTGACAAATAAATTTGCCTTCCTGTGCCTTTGTTTGCTTAAATATAAAATGAGACAATTGAATTAGATGAAATTTAAGCTTTCATCCAACAATAAATGTTCCATTATACTAATGCATAAAAAAAATCCAAGTTACTCAGAGCTATTTCTGAACTCCAAAAGATAATTAAATAAATAGGCTACTTTATGAATTGCAAAATTACCTTGCTGAGTCTCAGACCTTTTTTATTAAAAGAGGAAGGAAATGGACAGAGAGAAAGACTGAGACAGAGAAATGTGCCAGATGTATTCGGACCTATGTCTTATAAAGTCAGTCAAACCATGTAATGGGGGAAAAAAGTTTTATGAGGACTCCAGGGTATTTAAAAAGGACTAGAACTATAGCCAGACCTGAGTTTAAAACTTATAAATTCTAAGTATCCAGCCGGGACTTGATGTTGTTTCCAAAACTCAACTTTAAATTTTGAGGGGAGACAACCACCTTGACCCAGCTTAAGTCAGAACCCTCATGCCAGAAATACAAGCTATAACCAGTCCAGATGCAATGGCTCACGTCTGTAATCTCAGCATTTGGGGAGGCCAAGGTGGGAGAACTCCTTAAGCCCAGGTATTCCAGACCAGCCTGGGCAACAGTGAGACCTCATCTCTACAAAAAAGAAAAATACATTCTTTTAATAAACTATAACAAGACTGCTGGGGTCATCTAGAACAAACATCTCAAAAGGAATTCACTAATTTATGAGGAGACAGTTCTCAAACAAGAGGATACAGCATGAACAGATATACTAGAATCTGTCAACAGAGGCACTCATTCCTCACACCTTCTAGCTATAGTACCCTAAAGATTTGAATATTTTAATGCAAAATTAAAAGTTACCCTAGGTTTTAATTCTTGACTTCTCAAGAAAATGGTCAATCTGTAAATCACTTTCGTCTTTGTATTGATACGTAATTAGAAACAAACATAATGTATCATTATGTTCTTTCCTTCAAATCGTAATGCCAGGCTATATTGGAGGGACAGCTGGCCAGCCTGGTGCTGAAAGAGAGACTTTCTGAGCCTCTTCAGGCAACTGACATTTATGGAAGCTATGGTATGGCATCAATAATTCACACAATCTCACAACAAGTGCTGGCAAGCAGCTGGTCTAAAGACAGGGCCTCATCACTTATTCATGTTTGAGACATTTATACTGGCTCATTGCCTTATTTTAAAGCTTCTTTAATTGTATGGACTACAAAAAAGAATGCAGCAACCAGCAATTAAATCAAGAGTACCACTCTGCATTATAAGGGGTAAGTTGATTATTTCATCCAGAGAGTAATTGGCTCTTGAAGCCCTAAGAAGTGAATGTTTGGCCACTGAAATATAATATTTTAAATGATCCATTTATTTCTGTTTATCATTTACTTGAACTGTGAATTGGAAAAAAAAATCTCTATGCCCTTTTTTTATAGAATCATAGACATTTATAATGGAATGTTTTCTTAGAAATAATCATGTTCTTACTCTTTATTTTGTTTAAGAAACAAAAGTTTAGGGAACTAAGAGCAAATTTCTCCAAATTGAGCAACAGGTTAGTGAAAGTGCTAAGACTGGAACTCAAGTCTGATTGATTTTTTTCTCCTTACTGAACTCCACATGTACAGAATTAGACCGAATGTAATCCTTAGCTCTACCCAAAACTATCAGAATAATTTTACGAAAATGAAAATGTGATTATGTTTAGTCTACTTGATGTGACATACTCTCATGAGTCATCAATAACACATCAACTTTTATTTAACAGTACTATAGTAAGGCTTATGAATCCATGAGTCCCCCAAAGAGCCAGAACCTATAATGTGCCTATAATGTGCCAAGTGTATGGTCCTTCTCATTTCCTTTACTTCTCCCTCCCCAACTCAGAAGTAACCGGCAACCTAAATCTTGCATTTTCTTGATGTCCTTTCTATAATGTTATGGCATGTAAATGTATTTCTTAAATTTTTTTAGGTTTTAAGTTTATGAAAAGCCTATATGCTATATATAATATAATACAATTTTCTTAAAACTCAGCCATATTATTGTATATACCTATACCACAGTGTATTCTTCACTCTTCCATTAATAAGGTTTTAGATTGTAAGGTTTTTTTTCCTATTGTGAACAGTGTTGCTATTCATATCCTCATAAATATCCTCCCTTCTAAGGGTACATGCATTTCTCAGGGGTATCTTCTTAACAAGAATTACTCAGTATGGAACTATATAGCTATTTAGCTTTGGAAATCAGTGGCAAACTCTGCCCCAAAGTGGTAGCCTCCATATGCACTCCTACAGGCAATGTGGAAGATGCGGTAGCTTGTGTATATGTGAAGTTGGCAAACTTTTTCTGTAAAAGACCAAAGTAAATATTTTAGGCTTTATGGGCCACATTTGATTTCTAGGGCAGCCCCTGAATTCTGTTATTGTAGGTAAAAGTAGCCACAGACATAAAAACGTAGCCATGGACAGCACATAAATGTGTAAACATGGCTGTGTTCCAGTAACACTTATTGATAGACACTGAAGTTTAAATTTCACAATTTTTTCATATTACAAGATATTGTTTCTTTATTTTTTCTGACCATTTAAAAATGTAAAATAATTCTCAGTTTGTGGGTCAAACAAATCAGGTTGTAGACTGATGACTTTTCCATTTCCTGTTCCTTCCTCTTTTATTTTCTCCATTCCTTTTTTAATTTATTAAAATAAAATTATTGATAGCCTATTACATACTATGCACTCTTCCAAATACTGAGGATTCTGTCAGTGAACAAAATCTAACACTTCTGCTCTAAAGGAGTTTACATTCTAATCAGAGAAAGCAGAAAATTGGCAAATGAATATATTATAACCAAGTAGTGATAGGTATTATAAAGACAGATCAAGGGGTGTGAATGGTAGTGGTAAGAGATGATAGTTAACATAGAATGGTCAAGAAAGACCTCTTTGGTTGTATGACACTTGAGCTGAGTTAATTTTTAAATGAGGGACTGAAGCATACAAGTATTTGAGAGGAAACTTCTCAGTTCTAAGAGCTGAAAATCTATACACTTCCTTTGAGCTTCATATTTATGTTTCTAAGAGCATGCTGGCCAGCATCTCTTCCCAAATATTCCACAATTCCTCCAACTCTTCATTTGCCAGTTAGAATTTATCATTTACTACAATCTTGGATTTCTTGATCTTGTAGAAGTTATCTCTATTAACCCATCACCCAAATCAAAACCTGTCAAGTTGTATTGCCTCTTACCTCACCTTTTGCTCCAAGCATCCATTTACTAAACAGGTAATTTTATTTGTGTTTCCTTAGTATCTGTATAGTTTTTCTAGGGCTGCCATAACAAAATACCATGTTATGGATGACTTGAATAACAGAAATTCCTCATCTCCTGGAGTCTGAAAGTCCAAGATCAAGGCATCTGTAGGTTTGATTTCTTCTATGGTCTTTTTCCTTGGCTTGCAGATGACCGTCTTCTCTTTGTCTTCACACCACCTTTCTCATCTTGTAAAGACACCTGTCACATTGGGTTAGCTTAATCATTTCTTTGAAGGCCCTATATCCAAACACGGTCAAATTCTGAAATACTGGAGGTGAGAATTTCAACAAATATATTTTGAGGGGACACAGTTTAACAATAAGAGTATCTTTTAACTTACTCCTCTTTTTCCACTCTAGTGCCATTGCCTTAATTTCCTTCTCTTTGTATTTATGTTTATTGGTTTCCTGATTTTGGTTTATACTCTTATGATTAACTCTCCCCAAAACTAGCAGAATAGTTATGCAAAAATGAAAATGCGATTATGTTTTATTCTACTTGAATCCATCATTGGTTCCCCAGTAGTCTTCAGGATAATGTCCACCAGCATATCATCTCCTCAAATAGCTGCACCTGTCTACATCCTCCGTACTCCATCTCACCAGGTAACCTCTCATGCTTTCAGCTGCAGCAGTAGTAAACTAATACTGGCAGTTCACGGTCTTTGCAAATTCACTTTGCCTGAAATCCTACCTCTCTCTTCTCCAGTCTTTTCATGTGACTGATTAATATATTCCTAAAACGTACAGCTCAGTATTATCTATGATCAACATTAACAGATTGTCATTTTCGCCATTGTCTAAGTTAGCTATTCTTCCTACATCTCCCATATTATGATATGTTAAATACCACTAACATTAGATAGTATAATTATTTCTGCCTTGGACTGAGTACCTGTCAGCAGAGACTGTGTCTTGATTTAAACTTGTATCTTTATTGCCTAGCAAAATGTCTGCTTCTCTTAGGAACTAAGTGAATATTTGATACATACGTGAATGAATAAATATATGAATGAATAAAAAGATTAGTTAGAAAAGACATTTTTGTACATTATATCTATATATTAAAGCCAATATTTTAAAGGTAATTTATTCATTAATTATAGTTTAAAAATCACTTAGTTTTACTAAACAAAAGGCTAACTATAGAATGGTATACAGAGAATAATTACAACAGTATGTATATAAAATTAAAAGTATATATAGCAAAACACTAAAAAAATACATCAATAACTTAAAATAGTTGTTTATTTCTTTACAAGGGGTGAAACTCTACATTTTTTTCTACTTTTCTGTATTTTTCAAATAACCTTGATTCTATGAATGAAATGTCCTGTGACTCTACTCGTGTTAACAAATTTATTGCCTTTTTGTCAACATCCTCAAACTGTTCTCTCCTTTACATTTCACTGTTTAGAAAATAATAAGAAAAAAACCCATATCTGCAACAAATTGCATTCTGCCACAAATCCACATTTTCATGAGAACAACAACAAAAAAATACATAACAAGGCAGAGAGGATAAATTTCCTTCCAACCCTTATGAAATTTTCATTAAACCCTTCATAACTTCTCTGGGTCTAGGCCCTAAGGACAAATGAAGAATCTAATCTTTGATTAAGGGTTACTTTAAGCCCAAATTATCCACTGTCCTAGGAAAATTCTTCTAAATGATCACACCCTGCTGCTACGAAGGTGAGAGTCAGCCCCAGGACTCACATATTGCATAGCTACAGGAGGCAAGGCAAAGACGTGCAAAAAAAGATTGAACCTCACACAAAACATTATTTCAATTAAAATTACATCATACAGAGTGTTATTACTTAAATATGTCTTATTTTTCTATAACTTTAACAAAACAAATATTGCCCTTGAGGCAGCCTTGCAGAATTTCACCTGGAAATGCAAAGGGAATAAACATAATTCTAGGGAAAGAATAAAACAATAACAGTGTGGTTTCTAGAAGCCTTCCCTTTGATTTTTTTTCCCCATTTACTGCTTATCTCTGTGGTCAGATAACAGAACTGTAAAGTTTCAGAGATAGAAGGAATATTAATGGCCATCTAGTATATAGGAGGGGAATTTAAAAAAAAAAACAAAACAAAATTTATTTATACAAAATGTGTATTTATTCTTATATGTTTAAACTTCAATCATCTCCAAAGTACCTTCTATTTGATGCAATACACCTATCAAGATACTTTTTCCACTGTTCAAAACAGTTTTTGAACTGGTCGATTCAGATGCCTTTGGTGCTTCTGCCTTTTTTTGTTTTACCTCTCCCACATTGGCAAACCATTTCCCTTTGAAGACGTTTTTTTTCATCGGGGAAACAAAAAAAAAGTCATTTGGATTGAAATTGGGTGAATACAGAGTGGAGCACAAGGCTCATGCTGTCCTTGGTCAAAAACTGCAGAACACTCAACATGGTATAGGCAAGTGAGCTGGTAAATCAACTATCTGAAATGCACAAATGTGTTGAAATAACCTCCAAAAAAAATTCACTGAACCTGAATGAAACCTCTCATAACAATGCTAGCTAATAAACTGATGCTGATGGGTTCCTTGAACACTCAGCTACTGGGGAAGTCTGTACTACAAGGGGCCACCCTCCAAAGATAATTCCAGTTTTTTGAGGGTCCCCTTTGTAAAACATTAACAGACGTGGCAATTAAAGCCCAGAGAAGCCAAGGAACTTGGTTACCGATTCTTCTTCCTCTGGGAGACCTTGACGATGAATTGCTTGATAAATGATATGGCTCTACTATTAATTTCAGTCATTTGATTTATTCTTCAGGCTTGCAGTCAGAAAGATCAGGATTATATATACCTTCCACCACTTACCAGCAGTTTAACATTGGGTAAATTGTTTAGTTTTTAGAAACCTCCATTTCCTCACTTAAAAAATATAAATTTTAAAGGACATATTAGGTAAAGTTGCATTCGAATTAAGTGATAAATTGGTTAGTACAGTTCTGGAGCTCAGAATAATACTGGTGTTGGCTACTATTTTTTTTGTCATTTTTTCTGCATATAATTCTACTATTTGAGACAAGTTATTCTGGGAGATCAAGATTTAAGAAATTTTGAAGAAGGCGACGTTATCATCTTTGCTTCAGACTATTCAGTATGTGTTCAACTTTAACATCTGTTTCTTAAAATTAAAAAAAAAATTTAAAAAGAATAACCTGTAAAAGGAAAAAGGAAAGCCAAACAACAGGAATTATTAATACTTAGTGAGTGATTGTTATGAAACAGATTATCTTCAGCCGGCTCGGTAGCTCAGCCTGTAATCCCACACCTTTGGGAGGCTGAGGTGAGTGGATTGCCTGGGCCCGCTGATTCGAGACCTGCCTGGGCAACTTGGCAAGACCTCATCTCTACAATAAGTCAAAAATCGGCCGAGCGTGGTAGCGCGTGCCTGTAGCTCCAGCTGCTTGGAAGGCTGAGGCGGAAGGATCACGGGAGCCCAGCAGGTCGAGGCCAGGAGCGGCCACTGCACTCCAGTCTGGGCAACGGAGTGAGACTCCAACTAAAAAAAAAAAAAGTGTATTTTATTACCCTTCCTACATCCCTTCTGCAATTATAGCAGTTGCAAGGCTAGAGAGGAATTGCCAGCTCCTGGTATCTTGGTTCTGATGTTGTACTTTGGACTGTGGCTTCAGAAACTGGCAGTGGCTCGTCTAGTGGCTTGTCTAGTGGCAAGGGAGGTTTCCACCAGTCCTCTGGCTGTCGTGTCATACATCCCATACCTATATACACAGTGGCAAGCCTTTATTCAGCAAAAAGGTGACCTTTGATGAGGGGCTTGAATAGCTGGTTATGAATGAACAAATAGCATGTGTAAAGATATGTAAGTCATGATACTGGAGCAAGAAAATGCTTTAAAGTACTATCTCAACTGTTTACTTTCTTGATAATTATGTTATCTAACCCTTCCCAGGCCTTCCATCAAAGTGTGAGACTGAGTCCTCTTATTCCAGGGAAAAGAGGGTAGATATTCACTAGGTGGGAGAGGTATTATTCTACTTAGCTTTGATTCTCATGCCAGGCTTTTAAAAACTCTTAGTAAGATAGCAGTTTTACAACTAGTAGTCTTCTCGAACTTCTAAACATAGGTTTTATCATAGTCAAAAATACAGATTAACTAAAGGAAGCTGTAAAGTAAGAAGCAAAGTGGCATAAAGGAAGCATGGTAAAAACAAAACCCTTATCACACAATAAAGAGAAATGCTTTGTTAATGGTATATGAAAAAGAGAAAGAAGAAAGAGAGGAGAAAATGAGAAAAGCATGGAAAAGAGAGAAGGAATGAAATTGATGTAAAAAAAAAAAAAAAGAATGAGAGATAGAAGACAAAAAAGAGAACAAAGCAAAATCCATGTATTCCCTTCCTCCCTCACTTTCTGCTTGGTGCCTAAATTCAGAGTAGAGCCAGGATGTAGAAATAACCTGATTGTTTTCGGGGAACTAAGATAGGGATGGGGAGGACCATCTTTTTCAGCACAAAGATTATTGATAGCCTTGTGAATTTTCTCTACTCTTAACGTGTCAGTTACTCTCCTATACTTACTTTACTATAGTAAGTAAACTTCTTATGAATTCCCTTCTTAGCTTTGTGACTGGTGTCTAGATTTAGTAGCCCTGATCTCTGTTTACCATTTCTCCACCAATTTATGCATGCAATTGTATTTTTACGCCTTATTTTCTAATCTCCAAAGAAGTGTCATTTGGGAAATATTACGCAAGTCTAGATACGAATGTTACTCTATTCACTATGTAACTCATACTTACAAATTGAAAAAGTTTCAGGATTTTTATAGGGTCATTTAAAAACATTAGGTGGTTTAAAATATTCCCTATTGATGTACATCATCTCATTTGAAATAATGTATTCGGTGGAAGCAAATGATCTAGTGAAGAGTATTCTTCATCTTGCTTTCCATAATAACTTACAGCCTTATCTCATTTCTCAAAATGCTTTTCAAATTACAGTCAGCACTTGATCATTTGAGTGCACAGCGCTTTACCTGAACAATTCTTGTGGTGCTTTTACCTCTCTACCTTGCTATCTGTCCTGACACCCTCAGAAGCTGTAGTTGTTGAGCTGAAGAAGGCAGTAATGATGTAGTAGGGATATACCATGTCTAACTTATAATCTTACAAGATTTCACTGGTCTCAGTCTCCTCTCAGTGTGATCTCTAAAGGTTGCAGTTCCCCAGGCCTTGCTCTAGACTTTCTTCTTTTTGCTCACTTTCTTATGTTTCCCTTTGATCATTTCTTTCATTTCCACAGCACTAAATGCAATCCACATGCTGTAAATGCCAGTATCCATATCTCTTAAACTCCAGATGTTTATATCTAATTGTTTACCAGGCACTGCATTTAACTGCGTCTTAGGCCTCTTAAGTCTAACTTGATAAAAATGAAATCTTTGATTTCTCTACCAGCAAAATGTGTCATCCCATTTACTTGTTCATTTGAGACAGAAATCTGGCAGTCCTATACCTGTTTCTCTCTTTCCCTCCCTCCCTCTCTCTCCCCCCACTTCTCCCTCTCCCTTTCCTTCTCCCTCCTCCTCCCTCCCTTCCTTCCTCCACTTCTTTTCTCTCCCTCTTTTCCACTACCTGCCATATCCAACTCATCATTAATTTCTTTTTGTTCTTTCTATCAAATATATTTTAAACTCATTCACCTTGCATCTACTGACATCACCCTAATTCTAACTCCATCACCTCAATTCAGGGCTACAAGATCTTTGACCCTTATTCATTCTGATCTATTCTCCATATAACAGAGGAATATTTTATTGTTTTTCTTCCCTGATTAAAACCTTTCCATGCTTTCTAGCATGCGTGGCAATATGTGTCCACACTCCTTCTTGGGGCCTCAAACCTTAAGCAGAATGATTCTTTGCGAACCTTAGTCTGAGCCCCATCTCATTCAGCTCTGTTATTTTATTTTATTTTTTTCCTATAATCCACCAAGCTTTTTCTTAGCTTAAAACCATTGTACCAACTGTTCCTTCTGTCTGGAACTTTCCCCTGTTCTACATATGTCCCTCACTTCCACCCCAACCCCATCCTCAACCAGTTGTGCTTCCATCTTTTAGGCCCAGTTCAAGTATAAATTGCTTCGAGACTGCACTTGTTCATCCTAAGGGATTCTTCATTTCCTGAAAATCTCCCATCCCATTGATTCTTGTTTAATTTATTTTTTCTATTTCATCTCTATGACACTTTTTGAAGGTCAAGGTCATGACTGTTTTATTCACCACTAATAAGCCCATTACCTGGGGTGGGGGGGCTTAGAAGCTGCTCATTGAATTAATAAATGAATTTTCTACCAATATCATGTGAGTTTGATAGGAAATACCTCAAGCTCATTTCAGAAAAACACTTTTTCACATATTTAACTCTCCTATCTTTCGGCCCCTTCATCACATTGAGCTACATCTCTTAATAAGCAGTTAGGTTTGGTTGTAAGCATAAGTAGGAAATTTGAATTCACAAAATTGATGTTTGCTGGCAATTCAGAAATACATGTCCTAGGTGTTCAGTCAGATGATCATTTCTTCTGTTTCAGGTCTTTTGTTGGGCATCTGTATCCTGCTCCAGTCAACTATCACCCCGTAGTTTCTCTGTCAGTCAGGAAAAGTGCTCAGGGCTTTCAAAAGTCCTGGAATTATCAGCAGCAATAGATCAGGCAAACACTAGGATTGCTGAGGCCTGCCTAGTGACTGTGCTCAAGTGAAAGGCCTTGCAAAGACCATTTGGAATGTGGAATGGGAAAGAGAAGTTCTACGATCTTTAATGGTGTTAGCATGAGAAACTAAAGTCCAGAGGCCTGCCAATCCCCTGTGGGTGATTGTGGTTTCATAGGAACTTGGCCTCTGAAGTTAGACATTATATATAAATCACATCCTTTCTATCTAGTGTCCTCATTTGTAGACCTCTCAAACATCTCATAGTGCGGTTTATCAGTGCACAAGCCCTACCCCATGAGCTTATTAAGGGTATTGACCGTGTTTACCATTATTGGGCTAAAATTAACTGTCCATGTATATAAGACAGTGTTGTAAAACTCTTCCACTGCTTTTGCCTTTTGCTGAGAATACGGAAGCATAAAAGTGATTGATAGATGTAATAGAATACCACCAACCGAATGACTTAAAACAGCAGAAGTTTATCCTCTGAGTCGGAGGAGTCAGAAGTCTGTAATCAAGGTATCCACGGGGCTATGCTCTCTCTGAAGGCTCTAGAGGAAAGCCTTCCTTTGTCTCTTCCAGCTTCTGGTGATTGCAATCCTCAGCATACTTTGGCATGTAACGACATCCCTTCAATCGCTGTCTTGTTATCACGTGACTTTCTCCCTATGGTTGTCTGTGTTTAAATTTCCCTCTTCTTATGAGGACATCAATCATTGGGTTAGGACTCACTTTTATCCTATGACCATCTTAACCTGAATACATCTACAAAGATCCTATTTCCAAATAAGGTCACACACACCGGTCCCAGATGGACATGATTTGGGGATGACACTGCTCAACTCTGTACATTAGGATTCACTTGAATTCAGTGATGTCAAGTAATACCTTGATTGTGTTTTTGATATTTGAAAAAAATTATTGCTCAAATAATAGATGAAATAACTAAATTTCAGAATTTAAATATGCCAGCACAAAGAAATGACAACTGTTTGCCAAGTAGTTTTACACTTCGATGACCATTCTTTCCTCCTGCAGGAAATTGGAACAGACCCGGGACACGGGTGTGTTAAATCTTCCTCTTTCATCCTCCACTGGTCTGTCTCATAACTTAATCACTCCTTTGGAACTGACTGTCATTTCTCAGTTTCATTCTAGGAGACTTAAACATTCCACAGAGAAATGTATTTTCCTTTTTTTTTTTTTTTTTTGCTGTCACTTTTGATGAGAGGTCAGCAAACTTTCTGTAAAGAGCCAGACAGTATATATATTAGGTGTTGAGGGTCACAGGGTCCCTGCCACTACTATTTGATGCTACCTTCACAGTGCAATAGTAGCCAGAGACAAACTGTAAACAAATCAGCATGGCGGGGCTCCGATAAAACTTTATTATGGACGCTGACCTATAAAAAGCATTCTTAGATTAAAGATGAGAGCAAGAGGAAGTGGACCAGAGTTTCCCAGTTTCTGCCAACTCTGGATATTCTCTTGTTCGCTAGTCTGCCTTCCCATCACCTTTCCTGGCACAGAGCACATTCTGCACAGTGCTATGTTTCACGTCTTTTTCACCCTCTATTCCTCTTCCCTTCCCTTCCTGTCATTTTCTTCTCTTTCTTTCATTCCTCATTATTATGGATATTCACTGTCTTTAAATTATATGTGCTCATTGCACATTGAGTATTTTAATCATTTTCTATTTTCTAAAAATTTGAGGAGTGATGTAGGGCATAGTGACACTCATGGGGTTGTCATTCCCTTATTTAGACATTAAAATAAGCTTAAATTTCCTACGTAAGTATGACTTGTAATAGTCCACTGGTTATTATTAGAAATGAAGATTTGCTCTGCAGAGTGATCATCCTCCAAACTGATCCAAAATTAGAGAGGACACCATAAAAGTCCTGTATCCTCATTACTTATCTTCAACAAATTTCTACACATAGTCAATCTTGTTTTATTTGGACTTCTCTTTCCTGCCTCCTGCGAGATTATTTTAAAGCAAACTTTTAGCATCAGTAGATATTTTAGTACATATTCTTAAAGATAATGAGTCTTTTTTAAAAAGTGTATCCACATCATATTATCATATCTAGAAACAATGAATAAAAATCCATTAATGTCTTTAATACCCAGTATTCACATTTCCCTAATTTTCTCATAGTTGTTTTATGTACAGTTTGTTTGAAGTAAGATCTAACTAAAGTCTACACACTGATTATTTGACAAGTTTCTTAAGTCTCTTAATTCATATATTCAATCTGTGTCTCTCTCTTTTTTTCTCTTCCTATCCCTTTTTAACAGTTTATTTGTGAAAGAAACAAAGTCTTTTGCCTGCTCTGTTTTCTACAGTCTTGTTAGCTGGTGTCTTTCAGTGGTGTGGTCTAGAGATTTTCAGAGATTCATATTGGATTTATTTTTATTTTATTTATTTATTTATTTATTGAGTTGGAGTCTTACTCTGTCACCCAGACTGGAGTGCAGTGGCCACTTCCGCCCACTGCAGCCTCTATCTGCTGGGCTCTGGCGATCCTTCTGCCTCAGCCTTCCAAGTAGCTGGAACTACAGGCGTGCACTACCACGCCCAGCTAATTTTTGATTTATTGTAGAGATGAGGTCTTGCCAAGTGACCCAGGTGGGTCTTGAACCCGAGGGCTCAGGCATCCAATCACCTCAGCCTCCCAAAGCGCTGGGATTACAGACTGAGCCACCAAGCCTGGCGGATTCATTTCTTAATATTGTTTTATAGTTGGTAAAGTGTCCTTCCACACAGTATCTACTTGTCTTTTATGATGATAGCAGTCATGGATGACCATTAATGTAATCATTAGTGGTTACAAAATCATGATGTTTTGATTTTATCATCATTTGTTCTTCAAATACTTCTCTTAAAAATCAAAACACAACTTTCTCTTCACCTAGTTGGAGATCCTGAGTTTTTATAGGAAATGTACGATTACTGTTCATTTTACTTTATTTACAAGCTTTCAAAATAAGCTTGTCTTCTAGCATTCTCCAAAAGTGACCAATTAGACTTGATGTTTGTTGTCTAGTATCATTTACTTCAATCAATTGCAACTCTTACTCTTATTGAGATCATATTCTCCATCCTTCAGCCAGTGGGAATACATATCAGTCAGCTTTTAAATCTTTTTGACATGTCCTTAATTATCTTTGTTCTCTTTTTGGGGGAGTGGGGAGGAGAAGAGGATAACATAAGGATGTTATAAGCTAAATTCTTGCCCCTTCTCTGAAGGCTGCTGCTTTGTCTCTGCCCCACCTTCTTTGGTTTTTGTATCTTCATTTGAGTTAGAAAGCACAATTTATTTACCTGTTAGGAAGCTTATTGTTTTACAGGAGAGAATGTAGCTCTCTGGCAGTATCATCAGAGAGAAAATAATGGAACCAACCAATCCAGCAACCCTGATGCTTCTGAAGTTGAGACAAGACTTCTAGTCTTCTCTCTTACAATATAAATCAACTTTCTCTGGAGGATGAGACTGCCAAAGAAGGAAATCAGGACAATTGTGTTCCTTTCAGAGAATCTGCCCTTCTTCAGGTAAGGGAAGTTCAGAGAAAGTCCCTCCCTATACTTCAGTGGAAAGGGGGAACAGAGATAGAAGGGCATGAGATGTTCAAAGAGACCTTGGCCCTTCTCCAGTTCAGAGTACTCAACATGCCAAGGCACCATACTTTGGGGGTATTGTTTTCTGAGTCCCAACACTTTCTACCTTTCTTTTTCTCTCTGTTCATCTTCCTTCCTCTCTCTCTCTCTCTCTCCTTTCCTTCTAATGTAAATAATGGCAAGCCTTATGTGATTGTCATTTTTTGATAGTGAGTAGGAAAGCTAACAAAGGTTTAGATAATCCCCAGTCTGCTAGAAAAAATCATGCTGTTCGCTATATCCCTATGCTCATTTCCAAGTTGCATGAATTTTTTTCTAGCATAATTCAAAAATTACTTTCTTCCACAATGATAATAATAAAAACTCAGGTTTACTTTCTCATTTATCTCTATAAGGGTGGTAACCTTTTAGAGTGCAGAAATAATTGTCACTTACCATAAACGAATCACCTTAGAGTTGCCAACATTCTGAAACAGCAATGACAAAAATGAGAATTCTAATAATCATTTTATGGTCTTCTTGCAAAGTGCTAAAGAGCTAAATCATTTTCTTGAACATTTCTTCAAAAACCTGAATTTTTAAAATTTTCAAATCAAAGGTTTGGTAGCTCAGTAATTGGGAAAAATGAAGATAAATTCTATTTATGCATTAAACTCTACCTATGTCTATTTGGGTTTCAAGTGATCAATGGCTGAGCAGGGCAACCTTATTCAGTTTACTCTTGACTTCACTAATTCAGCAAGCCTTTATTGAGCACTTCAGTGCTTGTACGAGGCACTCTATCTGGCAATAAAAATTAAGCAATAAAAATGACACCCATAGGTACCTTAACAGAGCTGCAGCTACAGAAAATATGTTACAAATACAACATGATAACTATAAACCCAGAGGTAAACATAGATTTTTAAGGAAGCAGGTGGAGATGGACAACTGACCTGCCCTTGGCCTGGCATTAGAGGATTGAGAAGGGGGTGGTATTTTCTGACAAAGTACTTAGAAGCTGAGACCTAGGGGACTAAAAAAAAAAAAAAAAAAAAAAAAAAAGCAATATGGCAGTGCTCCTGTATAGGGGCAGAATTTGCTGAGTTTAGAAGTGTTTTAATATTTATATAAGCCCCCATTGACAAATTTTCTTAAAAAAAAAAAAAGATGAAATTACCTAGTACATTCGTCCTTCTGTTAAAGTGAGAACACCAATTTTGGTTCCTTTGAATATGTTAACTCTGCTACCTTAAGGGCTTTCTTTTCCAAAAAAGTTATTTCTAGTTAATTATCCTCACTAAGGAAAGTAATCTATCAGACTATGTTGCTAATGTTCCTCAAGATGGGGGCAGCTTCAGTGAATAGAAACTCAGTTAATGGGGAAAATTAAATACTTTTGGGAGTTGATTATTTGGGAATTTTCTTTCAAGGTGATAAATGTCATCTGTCTCATCAAAAAAATCTTTAATTAAGCCTGATGCTTGGGTTGGAAGAAGTGAGAAAGGGTCACAGCCTTTCTAAGGGGAAGTCACTTATACCACAGCTCTTAGTGTCCCCAAGGATGCAAATTGCTTGGATGTGCTTAATCTTCCCATGTTTGAGGGGACAGACAATGATGTGAACAATGGTCAACATGAAAGGAAGGACTATCTTAGGAGATTTTATTCTGTTAACAGAAAATCAAACTATCATTTTCTATTGTATGTTTTTTGCTACATCAAAGCTTTTCAAATAGAAACGACAGAAAGAATATAATTTCTCAGGTAAGACTTTTGCAACTTAAGTTTAAACTAACAGCTAAATGAAAACAAAATTACCCAACATTAAAAAACATATAAATTGTAACACTAGAGAATGTAATATATTGTACATTTAAAGAATTTGGTATAGATTATAAGTGGGTTTGTGGTTTATATGCTAAATATCATTACTAAGCTTATTCTGGCAGTTGTCTGAAAATGAATGTTTACTTTTTGAGGCTATACTATAATTACTTACTTTGTGTACCTTCTTCCCACTTGCTTTGTTGGCATGAAATATACATTATCTGTCTTCGTGTGCCCAGGGCCTAGAACAGTGCTTGAAATAAAGTAAATTGTTCAATACATGAAGGTTCATATGCTCCTGACTCTGCTAACCACATAAGGAGATAGTATGTACGTGCACCATAGAATAATTATTATCTTACTGTTCATCACAGAAAGAAAACCAAAATGGTTGTAATAAGCACCTTGTGCTTTAACCATACTTTTAAGTTTCTATTTTGAAAATATTTACAGTTTAGTATCTGGTGAATATTATAAGTAAAGATCAAATTCTACAGGATTCTATAATGTCAAATATTACTTGTATTGTTTTCCCTGTAAAGACTTTCTAAATCTTTGTTTGCTTATAAGCTTAACATTATACAGCTATCAGGTGGGGTCTATAACCATATGGACTACATTTCAAATGGGTATTTTTACAGGAATCATCAATGATGATAGTGAGAGAGGTTTGTTGGAAACTAAATGAAGAAATGGTTAAAGTATATCACTAGCACGATATTGATCAAACTTCTGCAAACTACTAGGCACTGTTCTAGGTAGTGAAGAGTCATCAACATTATAAACAAAATCTACAAAATTTTTTTTAAAATTCTACCATCCTGGAATTTATAGTCCATTAGGAAGGTGGTAAGGAGACAGACAATAAAAAGTAAACATCACAAAAAAGTAAATGTCATACTACGTTAGAAGGTAATATCTGCTATGGAAGAAATAGAATATTATAGAATATTTAATAGGTGGAGAGGAGGGAAGCCTTTCCTCTGAGGGCTTGATGATTAAGTTTATGAAAGAAAGTCATAACAGGCAGATTAACAGGAGAAAAGATATACACAAGTATTATGTCCTGAGGGCTGGGGGAGTATTACTGAAAAGAAATGTGAATACCCCAAAGCTCAGTGAGATCTAAGATATTATAGGCCCTCTTCACAGGTAATAGGAGGGTGGGGTGCATACTGGCAATTTCAGAGACAGTAAATACTCTTTGGAAAAGATGACTGGGCCCTCAGAAGAATAGGTGATATTCTGTCTGGGTATGGTGTCCAGTCTCCAATCTCTTCTCTTGTGATTTTTGTTTTTCTTCCTTAGTTGGTAAAATTCCCAGGGAGAAGATTCATGATAATTGAGCTCCTTTTGAAGAATCCAGCTTTAGGCAGATAAGGGGAGCTCAGAGAAAGCCTCTGCATTTTCTTTTCTCCAAATGCCCTCAGTTTAAAGTAATCAGCATACCAAAGTGGCATGTCCTGAGGTGGCATTTCCTGAACTCTTTCAAAGGTACGGGACAGAGTAGGTTTCACATTTAAATTGGATAGATGGGTTGGGCCTCACTGAGAATGTATCCTCTGTATCTAAGCTAAACAGAGGTGAAGGAGTCAACCTGGGGGCCTTCTGGAAAAGCATCCTCTAGGTAGAAGAAAGAGGCAAAACAAAGGCCCTAAAACATGAGCATGGAGCACACCCGAACCACAACTAGGAGGTCAATGTGGTAGAGAGATATTTGGAGTAATTTTTTTAAAAACCAAGTATATGCAATATGTTTTAAACCTTTTTAAATAATTGAGAGTGTTATCTTTAAGGTTCCACAGGCATAGTAAGTCATCAATCCAAGATGACATTGACTTAGTTTCCAAGTTCTCATTCAGATAAAAACCTAATTGTTATATGCAACAAGAATCAAAGAGCAACATTTCCTTGCTTCACAGGGTAGAAAACTGCTCACTGCCACACAGATGAACTCTTGACTAGCAAATACACACAAACTACATCTCTACCCAGTGTGAGTGAAAAAGGAAAGAGAAGATTAGCTTGTCTAAGGATTGATAAAATGTAGTAAATAACCCCAGCTGTATTGTAAAAGAATTTTACCCTTCAATGGAACAAAAACATTAACACATATTCTTCTTCCCAGAAAATGGCTAATGTCTTCCCCCGCCCCCCAAAAGAGACACACGTAAGCTCCAAATTGTTCCTCAGGTGGCTAAGAATGGTCTACCATTATTTATACTTGTTCACAGTGCTTGATTTGTCACCCATCTTGGGGCTGGAATTGTGAGCTTAAAAATAATCAACATTTTCCACCACCTGCAGAACATCATCTGCACTTTGAGCTCATTTCCTCAGTGTTCCCTACAGAGTTCCATCTGCTTTACATACCTTATTTTTCCACACATGATTAAAGTTGCTTGTGCTACCTGAGCTGCATACATAGCGGGCATTATGGAATGCCTCAAACTACCGCAGCCTGCCGTGGCAAAGTGGCTTTAATAATATCAGAGTCTAGGCTTACAAAGATATGTGTAGTGCTAATACATTACAAATTTGGGGAGGGGAAAAAAAAACGACGACAGCACATTTTTAATCATTTAAATTATGTCAACAGGATCATTGCTGAGAAAACTTTTAAACAAAAGAATGATCTCTAAATGCATGGGCCTTAAGATTAATTTATCTACTTGGAAAACTAATGAAACTTTCAAATGACTAAAAAAAAAAAAAACCTGTTATAATCTAAAATTATGCTGAGTCTTTCTACCTGAATGTTTTATAAACAATTTTGCAGAAGTTAGCTAATACTTCAAATATTTTGAAGTGGGAACTAAATGATTATTTTGTAAATTTTTCAGTAAAGTACACAGAGCTCTTGTAAAATGATCAATATTTGCTAATTACATTTAGTAATCTGAATGTTCATTGTACCTGAAATAAGGTACATCTTGTTTGCTTCCATATGAAATATTTCTGGTTTGTGTTCAGCACCCAGATTAAGAAATAAAATATCAAATGTAAAATTAAAGCCTGTGTATTTTTCCAATCCTACTCACCTTCCTCAATTCTTAGAATATCTTATCAATATTTTGTGTTCTTAAACTTTACAAAAATGGTATCATACTGTAAGTTTCTCCCTTATTTGCATTTTCCATTCACTGTTCTGATTTTGAAATTAACCCATATTGGTAAATATACTACTTATTTGTTCATTTTCAAATATTTTATAATATCTGATTACATGTTCATAGCTTAATTAATTTTCCACTTTTTGACTTACCCTTAAAAGTTGTTTTTATTTGCTACAGCAGACCATACTTATATTTTTTACACATGTTCAGGAATTCCTTTAGGATATTCAACGGGACATAATTGTTATTATAGGTGTTAGATTAAAAATCCTAGTGGGGCTTCCAAAATGTTAGGTCAGGCCTGATGGGGAGTGTCTGGTGTCTGTGATCCAGTGCTGTGCAAAAGATACAAAGAATTGCACAGAAGTTGATTGAAAAATATAGTTTATTTAGAAAGCAAATTAGAGAAACAGAGAGAAAGAGAAAGGAGATTTACCTCCCCACAGTAGGAGAGAGGGCTAAAACTGGAAACATTGTGGCCATTGTTCAAGGAGTCACATGGCCAGAACATGGCTTAGCAAAGCAATGGGAAATGGCTGCTTCAGGTTGAATTCTTTTAAACTTGCCCTTTGATGGGGAAAGGTCATTAAGGAGATTGGGTGATGGTCTTCTCTGCATCACCACGAAGGGCAGGTAAGCGCAGGTACTGACATCAAGTAATGGACAGCAGGCAGACGTGTGGGTTAGTCACATGATCGCTGCCACAATGATAGGGTCTGTCTGTGTCATGAAGGTCATGAACAGCTATTTATGTTAATTTGAGTCTTATGGGTGGAGCCAATACTTGGACTAGCAAAGCTAATTATTGCAAAACAAACTGGAGCAGGGGTTGTAAAACAATTATCAGTAGCTACCTCTGAGAAACTGGTTCTATCCTTGACTAGTGATTAGAGAGTAAATTAAAGTGAACTAGAAAAGCATGACAAAGTTAAACAATGTTAAAATCCTGCCCATTGGGTATAACGACTCCATGTTATGTCCTTTCAATAGGATATTCTCATCTTTAAATTCACTAATTATTCCAAATTATTTTCCAAAGTAGCTACAAATTAAAAGTCTAGATGTTTAAATCCTCAAGAATTCGGCCCGCCTTTGGGAGGCTGGGGTGAGTGGATTGCCTGAGCCCGTGGGTTCGAGACCCACCTGGGCAGCGAGACCTCATCTCTACAATAAATCAAAAAATCAGCCGGGCGTGGTATCGCATGCCTGTAATTCTGTCTACTTGGAAAGCTGAGGCAGAAGGATCACCAAAGTGGCCACTGCACTCCAGTCTGGGCAACAGTGTGAGACTCCAACTCAAAAAAAAAAAAAGGAAAAAAGAATTCTGGATACAGCTAAGTGTATCCAGTGTCTGTCAATATGACAAATGTGAGATAAAATCTCACTATAAATTTGCCTTATATTTCCCCATTTACAGTGAAGATGTTCATTTCCATGTGTTGGTTGCCTATTTGTGAATTGCTGGTTCATAGCCCTTGCCCATTTTTCCTTTGGGGCATCTCTCTTTTTCTTACTATTTGTAGAAGTTCTTTATACAGTTAGATACTAATCTTTGTTAGATACATGTCTCAAAAATACCTCTTCTACTCTGTGGCTTAACTCTCAACATCGTTTATGGTATGTTGATAAGAGAGTTTAATTTTAACTAAATCAAATGTATCCATTTTATTCCTTTATAGTATACTCACTTTAGGCCTTGTTTAAGACATAACAGAAATATTATTTTATACTTCCTAAGTATTTTGAAACTCTGCTTTTTCACTAGGTCTTTGATCCACCTGGATTAATTTTGTATGTAGGGTTAATAACAGGAATAAATTTTATTCTTTTAATGTGAATAATTGTAAACTTCTCATAGCTATCTAATGTCAACTCTGATTTAAATCAAGTATACACACACACACACACACACATAGGTTTTTAAGTTTTTAAAATGTATTGCATTATTCTAATGTCTATACCTCCACCAAACCTACTATAGTCATGACTCCTGATAAGCTATTTATTTCCCATTTTTCTTCTCCAGGAATGCATTGATTATTCTTAGATCTTAGCTCTTGGATACAAATTTTTGAATCAGCTTCTCAAACATATATACACACGTACACGCCAATTAATGGGATTATGATTGAAAGCGCAACTGATTTATAGACTATGATATTGATTCTTCCAGTAATTGAATATAGAATATTTCTTTATTTATGTAATTCTTCTTTAATATTGTTTATTAGAGTTTTAATTTTTTTCTCCATAAAAAAATCTTGCCTAATACTGCTAAACAGAAAGAAATTTGAACTATTTCCCCTGAAAACCAGAACAAGACATGGATACCCACTCTCACCCCTCCTGTTCAACACAGTTTTGGAAGTCCTAGCTAAAGCAATCAGACAAGAGAAGAAAACCAAGGGTATCCAAGTAGGAAAAGAGGAAGTCAAGTTATCCCTATTTGCAGATAACATGATTCTATACTTCAAAAACCCAAGAGAATCTGTCAAAACCCTCCTTGCCCTGATAAAAGATTTTGGCAAAGTCTCAGGGTATAAAATAAATATGAAAAAGACAGTCACATTTCTGTACACCAACAATAAACAGACAGAAACCCAAATAAAAGGCACAATCCCATTCACAATAACCACACAAAAAAATGAAATACCTTGGCATCTTCCTAACCAGAGATGTGAAAGAACTTTACAACAAAAACTACAAAAAAAATGCTCAAATAAATCAAAGATGATGCAAGCAAATGGAAAAATATACCATGCTCATGGATTAGAAGAATCAACATTGTTAAAGATGTCCATCCTACCCAAGACAATCTACAGATTTAATGCAATACCCATTAAATTACAAGCAGTAGTCTTCTCAGACCTGGAAATACAGGAATTCATACAGAAACATAAACAATTACGAATAGCTAAAACAAACCTCAGCAAAAAAAGAAAAAGAAAAAAGTATCATACTCCCAGACTTTAAACTTTATTATAAAGCTACAATAGTCAAAACAGTCTGGTATTGGTACAAGAATAGGCATATAGACCAATGGAACAGGATAGAAATTCCAGAAGCAAAACCTCAATTTCTCAGCCAACTCATGTTCAACAAAGCCTCAACCACCAACCACTGGAAAGAGAAGAACCTATTCATTAAATGGTGCTGGAAAAACTGACTGACCACATGCAGAAGATTCAAACAAGACCCCTACCTGCATCATACACAAAAATCAGCTCTAACTGGTCAAACCCTAAACATAAAACCTTAAACTATAATAACCTAGAAAATGCAAGAGGCACCCTTATGGAAATTGGAACTGACAACAAATTCCTGATCAAAACACCAAGTGCCCATGCCATAATAAATAAGATAGACAAATGGGACCTCATCAAACTGACAAGCTTCTGCAAAGCAAAAGAAACCATCATCAAGAGAGCAGGGAGACAGCTTACAGACTGGGAAAAAATATTTGCCTACTGTATGTCTGACAAAGGCCTATCATCTAGGATCTAAAAGGAACTCAAATGTGCCAAAAAGAAAAAAACTAACAGCCTCATTAAAAAGTGGGCAAAAGATATGAATAGACTCTTCTCAAAAGAAGATATGAGCGGCCAACAGATACATGAAAAAATGCTCAGCCTCACTACTCATCAAAGAAATTCAAATTAAAACCACACTGAGATACCACCTAACTTCAGTCAGGATGGCCATCAACAATAAGTCAAAAAACAACAGATGCTGGAGAGGATGCAGTGAAAAGGGAATACTTCTACACTGTTGGTGGGAGTGTAAACTAATACAACCTCTGTGGAAAACAGTTTGGCAATTACTAAAAGATCTAAAAATCGACCTTCCATATGACCCCGCAATCCCCTACTGGGAATATACCTGGAGAAACTCAAATCACTCTATGAAAAAGATACCTGCATAGGTATGTTTACAATAGCAAAAACATGGAACCAACCATGCTGCCCATCAAAAGAGGACTGGATTAAAACATGTGGTACATACACAATGGAATAGTATGCAGCCATAAAGAACAAAAGTATGAACTTCGAAGCAACTTGGATGGACTCAGAGTCTCTAATACTGAGTGATCTATCACAGAAACAAACAACGGAGTATCACATGTTCTCACTCATAAACAAACCTTGAACAATTATTGTAATACTATAAGAAAAGGATTGGCAGCAGTGGAAAACTGCAAGGGGAAGGAGGACACACCTCATCAACAAGGGTACCTGCATAATGAATGTTTGTATGCCTAATCCTGAATTGTACCCCACATCTTTAAAATAAAAATTTTTTTAAAGACCTCACATATCTTCTATGAGATTGTATTTTGTTATATCATAAATTATATTTTTAAATATCATTAGCTATCATTGGAAATATTGTTTTTATATATTGTTCTTATAGTTAATAATATTTAATCAAGTTAAACACTTTTCTAATAAGCTTGAAAAGTTCTCAACTTTCTTCTAGCCAATGCATTATCATCATCATTTTGTTTTACTTTTCTTATGACTAAGACTCAAACAATAATGTTGAATAGAAGTGGTGATTACAAGAATTTCTTTTTCTGATGTAAGAAAAATATTCTACTATTTTGTGACTAACCGTTTGAACCCTTTATTATATTCAAGATTTCTTTAAATTTTTAATTTGCTGTGATTTTTTATATATGTATATGGTAGCTACAATTTATTCCTATACAGCTGATTCTATTGAAATTATTGTTTTTTTCTGATGCATTTTTTAACCATATTACTTTTTTAAAAATTTAGTTTTTGGGAGTACATTGAAGATTTGTTACATGTGTATACTGTGTGATGGTGAGGTTTGGGTTTCTGTTAAACTCACCACCCAAATAGTAAACATGATACTCAAGAGGTAGTTTTTCAACCATTGTCCTTCTCTCTCCCTTTCCCCTTTAGGAATTCTCAGTGTCTTTTATTTCTATCTTTTTGTCCATGTGTGCCCAGTATTTAACTTTTACTTGTAAGTAAGAGCATGCATTATTTGATTTTCTGTTTCTGCATTCATTCACTCAGGATAATGTCCTTCAGTTACATCCATTTGCTGCAAAGGACATGATTTCATTTGTTTTCATAGCATAGTATTTCATGGTGTATATGAACCATATATTCTTTATCCAATTGTGTCGATTGGCACCTAGGTTGGTCCCATGATTTTGCTATAGTGAATAGTGCTTTGATAAACATACACATGCAGTTATCTTTTTGGTTATCTTTTTTATGCTACTTTAGGAAAATTCCCAGAGGTAGGATTGCTAAACTGAATGATAAATCTATTTTTAGTTCTTTCATAAACCTGGAAACTGCTTTCCACGGGGGTTGAACTACCTTACCTTATCACCAACAGCATATGAGCATTCCTTTTTCTTTATAATCTCACCAACATCTGTTGATTTTTTCTTTTCTTTTTGATTTTTTAAGAATAGCTATTCTTTGTTTTTTCTTTCGTTCTTTCTTTTCTTTTCTTTTCTTTTTTTTCTTTTCTTTTTTGACAACTCATAACGTGTACTAGAAGGCTGCAGTGACTAGACCCAGAGTCAAGAACTATGATAAATTCCTAGCCCAAGTCTCTGGGCTTTTTCCAAAAATCAACCAAGCATTCCAAAAGCACCCTCAGAACCAAATATCAGCTGCACTAGCATCAAGAAAAGCTATTCTGATTGGTATCTCATGGTTGTTTTGATTCACATTTCCCTGATGATTTACTGATGTTGAACAATATTTCATATTTGTAGACCACTTGTATGTCTTTTGAAAAGTATCTGTTCATGTCCTTTGTCTACTTTTTAATGAGATTACTTGGATTTTTCTTGCTGATTTGTTTAAGTTCCTTATAGATTATGAAAATTCATCTTTAGTTGGTTTTATAGTTTGTGAATATTTTCTCCCATTCTGTTGGTTGTCCATTTCCTCTTTTGATTATTTATTTTCTGAATAGAAGCTTTTTAGTTTATTTAAGCCCCACTTGTTATTTTTGTTTTTGTTGTATTTCTTTTGGGGTCTTAGACATAAATTATTTGCCTAGGCCAATGTCCAGAAGAGTTTTTTTCTAGGTTTTTTTCCAGAATTTTTATGGTTTCAGGTCTTACATTTAAGTATTTCATTTATCTAGAGTTAATTTTTGTGTATGGTGATGGGTAGGGATCCGAGTTTTATTCTCCTATACAAAGTTGCCGGGCTCGGTGGCTCAGCCTATAATCCCAGCACTTTGGGAGGTCGAGGTGAGTGGATTGCCTGAGGTCGCGGGTTCGAGATCTGCCTGGACAATTTGACGAGACCTCATCTCTATGATAAATCAAAAATTAGCCGGTTGTTGTAGTGCCTGTAGTTCCAGCTACTTGGAAGGCTGAGGCAGAAGGATCGCCGGAGCCCACTGCACTCCAGTCTGGATGACACAGTAAGGCTCCAACTCAAAACAAACAAACAAACAAAAAAAGTTACTCAGTTTTCCCAGTACCATCTATTGAATAAGGCGTCCTTTCTCCATATCATAGTTTAAATACTCCAAGTAAAAAAACTACACTCATATAACTCATTTCTAAAATTAAGAGCACAATAAGATATAACTTGAACACAACACAGCCTATGGCAGTACAATATAGGTTTAATAAGCCATACATCCTGTTTTCTTATAAAGTCATAATTGATAAATGTTACTGGCAAGTCCATATTTACTGTATCATTCTTATCAGCATGCAAATACACTGTAGTGTTCTTAAAAATAGAAAACCAATATCCTCACTTATCGCTATTTGTTTTGATAAAAAAATGACTTAAAAATATTTTTTACTCTTCTTTCCTCTAGTCTCCCTTTAACCTTATGTAATAAGGCTTTCTTTTACACCATACCGCTGAAATCCTCGTGAAAAGATCACAGATACCAAAACTTACAATAAATCCAATAATTCATTTAATCCTTATCTTGCTTGACATTGAAATACCACCTAAGTCTGATCACTCTTTCTCATCATGTGGCTTTCTCTGATTTTACTTCTACTTCATTTTCTACCTCTTCTTGGTCTTTTGTCTCCTATTTTTCACATTTTTTTGGTATTAATAAATGACACCATCATTTGCCTAAGTAAATGTTCAGTCCAAAATCCTTACAATAATGCTTGTCTCATTTTCTCCCTTATATATCTCATCCAGAGCATTATCAGATTGTGCTGGCTCTATCTTCAAATGACATTTTTAACCCCTACTTCTCCATCCCCTCCACTTCTACCATCCAAAGTCCAAGTTCCATCTCCTCTTGACCATACCAGTAGTTCTCAGGTTGTCTCAGAGCTTCCACCCTTGCCCCAATACTAAACATTTACCACAAATTAGCTAGAATTGCACAAATAAAGCATAAATCAATCAAGTCACACTACTGTTTAAATCTCTACCATGACTTTCTAGAACATTTAAAATGCAATTTGAAGTCTATTATACGTCTTAAAAATAACTACATCATCTTATCTCTTTGACTCATATCATTTCCTACTCTTTTCTATTTTACTCCAGTAAAATTAATCTCCATATTATTCCTGCCTTATGGTCTTTACATCTACTATTAACTCAGTCTGGAGTACTTTCCCCACCAATCTTCATATCATTCTGGAGTTTGCTCAGATATCGCCCTCTTAGAGAAGGCCTCTCTTACCACTCCACCTGAAATTGTCTTTCTCTTCAATCACTCTTTCTTCCGTTGCCAAACTTTTTCATAGAAGATGTAAATAAGTAAAACAAACATTTTGGCTATGCATTTACTTGTTTATTTTCTACCTCCAACATTTGAACATAGTAAATTGCTTGAGATGAGGAACTTTATATTCTGTTCATTGTTCTACCTCTAGAACTTAGACAAACGGTAGGCATATCATGAGCAATTAAATATATCTTTTCAATGTATACTAAAGATATTCTTTTGTTTGAATAAATTATTTGAAAATATGAATTAATCTTTTCTATACACAAGTTTTCAACACCCACTCTTATGACCATTCATGAGACATTTTAGCCCATGCTGCAATCTTATACTCCACTATTCCAAACCATTCAATCTCTTATCCATCCTGCTTCCTTATTTCTAGTAAGGGATCTTATCTCCCTTTTTGTCTCCAAGACACTTGATCTGAGCAATAGAAGGTGGAAATTGCCTTATTATCTTCTCTTTCTTCACGTGGCTCACCCCCATTTACCATTTGTCATGATTCATGACTAATGTTGTGTCTACCAGGTTACTTCACAGTTTTCTCAAGTTGGGTAATAAAGACTTTTTATTTGAACTCATAGTACATCTCTGTCTTAACACTTGTTTGTAATTTGTGGTCATGGGAGCTTAATGTTCTCATACCTGCACTGGACCACAAGCTCACTGAGGACAGTCACTCAAATCTGTTTCATCTTTGGTGTCCTCAGTGTCTACCACAGTCCTTGAACAGACCAAGAACTCAATAAACAGTTTGTATGTATGTGACTATATTGTCAATTTATGACATATTTATTAATGTAATAGCTCATACGTTATTATAATTTTAAAATAATATTTTTGGGAGACTGAAATTGTTTCTATGCATTGTCCCTCTCCTCAAAAAATTAGTGGGGTGCTTTGGTGTGTCACCTAGTCTATCACCACTGGGCCAAAGAGATGCAGAGTATTAGAGTGAAAAGAGCACTAAATCCAGAATTAGGAGAAAACATTCTTATCATTTCACCACTAACTCTTGGTATTCATTTGTGCAAGCCACTTATCCTTCCTGAGGCTTGGTTTCTTATTCACTAATAGAAAAACAGTAAAAATCGATGCTAAGATGATATTATATTGAAATTATTTGGTATTCAAAAATTGTTGCATACGAACATGGCTTCCTTTAAGTGATAGACTTGTTCCCTATGTGCTCCTACAAGATCATAAATTTTTAAGTTTTGAAAAGCAATTTTTTTATTTTTTATTTTTTATTTTATTTTATTTTTTTTTTTTTGAGTTGGAGTCTCACTCTGTCGCCCAGACTGGAGTGCAGTGGCCGCTCCCGGCCACCACAGCCTCAACCTGCCGGGCTCCGGCGATCCTTCCACCTCAGCCTTCCGAGTAGCCGGAATTACAAGCATGCGCTACCACGCCCGGCTGATTTTTTGATTTATATTGTAGAGATGAGGTCTCACTGCCCAGGCGGGTCTCGAACCCGCGGGCTCAGGCAATCCCCTCACCTCAGCCTCCCAAAGGCGCAGTATTACAGGCTGAGCCACCGAGCCTGGCTCAGCAATTTTTATTAATGATATAGCATTTAATTGAAAATCCTTGTGCATAGCTTGCTTATAGTTAATGTCCAAATATTGATTGATTGAATCAAAATAATAGCCATTAAGACTTTTATGCCCCCCCCAGCCAAAAGTTATTAGACTAAGGTTGGTTAGCTAGAGAAGAAATTTTAAAATATAGAAAATTGAATGTAATAACTTTATCCAGCAGGCCAAGGCTTATGTACAATATGAAAAAATCTTAACTGAAGCATGTATCAAAGGTTAGCTCCTGTGTTGTTGTTCTGAGAGTGAGAGACCTAAAGTAACCCCCGAAAAGTAGCTATAATAGATAATAGAGCAATTAAGAAATTTAGACTACATGTTGTATGTTGGCTACACCCAGTATAACTAGCTTTGCATACCATTTTAAATTTAGATCGTTTGTAATATGTTATTTTTTTCTTTTAAGGGATAATTTCAGAGCAAATTTGAATGAAGGTATAAAAAATTCTCTAATTAACAAAATTGGGCATTAGTCCATAAGGTTATATGATTCGAAAAGCAAAAATAACACTTCTCTGCAAATACAGGTGTACAGGACACACAACGCATTTTTCTGTTAGACTCAGCTCACATTGGACTTTTATTAAAACATGCTATATGTATAGCTGCTCTTTCATGTGAACTGCAGATTGTATATGGATAACATGGAAAGGAGTCAGGATACAGTCATATACATGATTAAGAAACTGGCTCTGTCCTAGGAGGAATTATTTTTTGCTTTTCTTCACTGGTTGTTTTCTGGCTTTATCAGTCCCTAGTCAGAGCTCCAGCCATGCACAGAATTGAGTTCCTGTGAGGTGAATTACTTGAGGATTACAGATAGGTTGAGGATATGGGGTCACTGGTGTAGGTAGCAAAGGAACCTTTCTATTGTACTCACATCAACATAACTAAACTGGTTGATTTTGAGAACTTCTTATTGCCAAGGACAGGAATATATCTCTAGATTATGTTCCATATGTGCACAAGTGTTTGAAACATACCATTAAATTAACTACCTTTCCTAACAAAATACCATGTGACATTTTAAAAACATGTGATTGTATGACAAGACAGATACTAAATTCTTAGTAATCCCAAAGAGAATTTTCATAACACAGTAAGCCAAAGACAGTATTAGAAAGGTACTAGCTTATTAATGGCTTTTTTAATAAAATGATACAGAAAAATTTAGAATTTGCCATACATAGTAGTTTCTATTTACATTGAACTCATATCTAATAATACACGATATATAAACACCCTGCATATGTGGACATAAGATTCTTAATTTTTCCATTTACAATACTAGCAAACAAAAATCTATATAATGTAAACACCTTCTTTCTTCTAGAAGTTGAATACCAGGAAAATTATTAATTTGCATTTGTCACTTAAGATTTTAAGGTTCTAAAAAATTCATCACAACGTATAATTTATGAGTATTACAAAATAATTTGCAAAATGCATCAACAATAATTGTTTTATTCCATTAAAATAAAGTTCATGTATTACTTTCATATGTGCTCACAATTATCACAGAAATGGTATTAAAATGTCACGACAAGCCAGGCTCAGCTTGTAATCCTGTGCCTTTGGGAGGCTGAGGTGAGTGGATTGCCTGAGCCCGCGGGTTCGAGACCCACCTGGGCAGCGAGACCTCATCTCTACAATAAATCAAAAAATCAACCGGGCGTGGTAGCGCACGCCTGTAATTCCAGCTATTCAGAAGGCTGAGGCGGAAGGATCGCCAGAGCCCAGCCGGTCGAGGCTGCGGTGGCCGGGAGCAGCCACTGCACTCCAGTCTGGGCGACAGAGTGAGACTTCAACTCAAAAAAAATGTCACAACATGGTAAAAAATTTTGTCTCTTTATAAATGCATAAATAGCTGTGTGTATTACTTTTCCAAATCTTTCTGAAATATTATTTTATTTACTTTTCTATTTTATTTTTATTTTAATGATGTGGGGTACAATTCAGGATTAGGTAGATAAGGGGTCATGATACAGGTAAAGTTTTTATTGAAGCAAAGAATAGTATGTCAATAAACAAATTACAGCATGCTACCTTTCTGTTCAAAATCTTCCAAGGCCAACAGCTTTCCTTCTCTCTTTGAGTAAAAGCCAAATCCCTTGCCAGGACATGCAAAACTCTGCTGGCCTTGTGCCACCCATGCCCATCACATTTCTGTACTTCACTGCCCTGATTCTTCTCTTTCTCACTCACTGGTCTCTGTGCTTTGGAAACGATGCAAGGAATATTCTAAGATTGGAACATTTTCATTTTCAACTGGGTTTCCTTTGTCTGTCTATTTTCCCCAGACATGCATGTGACTGGATAACTATCTTAGTTATTCAAATGTCACTTTCTCAGTAAGGCCTTTTGTGGCTTTCTCCATATTTAAAAATGCAGACCCCCATATACATGGTCTATTTTTCCCTTCCTTGATTTACTTTTTCTCCTTGCCATTATCATATATATATTTTTACATATTATGTATATGATATGTATATCATATATATTAAATATTTATATACATAATTTATAGATATTGTTTACATATTGCAATTTTATTATATACATTATTTTATATACAATTCTAATTATTTTGCTTATTTTCTGTTTTTCCCCACTAGAATGCAAAAATGTAAACTTCAAAAATTTACAAATCTTTATTGCATCAAAATGTCCCTAGTGCTTAGATCTGTATCTGTCATATAGTAGATGCTTAATAATAATTGTTGAATGGATGGGTGGGCTATAAAACAAACATATGACAGATAGTGCACAGGGTTTGATACTGAAACAAGTGTGATAGGAGGGGCAGAAGTAGAGTTTAATGCCCAGAAGTCACTAGGAACAATATGATAGAGACTTGTCAATCTCAACAAATTGATCGACGTTTTTAAAGCTATTGAAGTTTTGTTGAACAGAGACTGTAATTGGGTGGCCTTTTGTTTTATTTGCTTAAATTAATGCTTGCCTTTATGAACATTATTTTGCATATATTGAAATCAGGTTTATACTTTAAAGAAGAGATCAGGTGATAATGTTATTCTATTAGGAGTTAAAGAAACAGAGTTCAGGAGCACTGCTGCAAGACGAGGCTCTTGAATAGGGATTTGTTTTTCAAAAATGGAAATAGTGTCAGATACATGAGAGTTCTATGCCAGAGGCTGACAGTAACAGGAAAAAGATAAAACCAACCTAATTTAATTAATGAATCTTTAATTAGGAGAAGGTAAATCTGCAGGTCTAGATATAAATGACAATCAGTTTGCTGTCAGAATCATGTCAGAAAGTCACAGAATTACTAATATATTATGTAGCTTCTTTGCTGTGTCACAGGAATTGAAGGAAGGTAGTTACAACCAGGCTAAAGGTAAAACCAGAAAACAGTTACCTTATAGAAAGGATATGACTATAGGAGGCACCATAACTGAACTTTATTCTAATTAATTTGAGAAGAGCAAACTGAAAAATACTCTAATAGAGAGACATGTTGTGTCAGATGAAGGAAAATTAGAGCATAGAGCAGTGAAGTGGTTTGTCTAGAGTCTCTCAGGATAGTCATGGCAGAGCCAGAACTGGAACCAAAATGACTTAAGCAGTTCCTACATGGAGTAGTTTTGTTCTTTATGTTTTTGTCAATTCATTTTTTCACTCAGCTAATATTTTTTGAAGGCTTATTATATGCAAATTACTGTTCAATCCCTGCTTTCTTATCTTTTAATGTGGAGATGCAGACATAAAAAATATCACAAGTCAGAAGGGGATGAACGCTGGGGAGAAAAATAAAGCAGGAGAGAGAGCTGCAGAGCATCTGAGAGGTGGGAAATGGTGAAGGAAAAGCTCATGCTAGAAGAGAAGTGGGCTCTGAGGGTATCTGAGGAAAGACATGCTCTAGCCAGAGCAAGTAGCAAGTGCAGAGGTTCCAAGGAAGAAGTGTCCTGGTATGTTTGAGGAATGCAAGGTTGGTGTGGCTGGAGCCAAATGAGCAGAGAGAGTTGTGAAGAAACAGAGGCAAGAGGATTCAGATGGAGGGACTTCAGCTGTTTTATGAACTTGACTATTACTCTGAACAAGACCCACTGTCATTGAGGGATTTAAGCAGAGTATCAGAATATGCTTGATATCTGAAAAGGCTCTCCCTGGTCGCCATGTTGCAATTAGATGTGAGGATTCAAGGATGGGAAGCAGGGGACAGATAAGAAGTCACGGTGGTGATGCCAGCAAGAGGCAATGGTGGCTTTGACCCCACTAGTGGTGGAGCTGGGGAGAGGAGTGCTCAGACTCTAAAAATATATTGAAGGTAGAGCAGTCGGGATTCACTGGCAGATTGGTTGATAAGAGTTGAAGGAAGAGAGGAATTAACAGTAATTCCCAGATTTTTGTTCTGAGCAGCAAAAAGAATGAAGTTGCCATTTACTTAATTAAAGATGACTGCATGAGAAGGAAGTTCAGGAAGACTCTTTTGTTCTGTAGTACATATTCTCTCTCTTCCTCTCTGTCACTCTCTCTCTCTCTCTCTCTCTCTCTCTCATACACACACACACACACACACACACACACACACACACACACACACACACACCTCTTTCTCTCTCCCTTCCTCTTTTTTCTTTGCAAGTTATCAGTTAACAAAACTAGATTGGTCTGTAGCATTTCCCATAACATGAATTTCACAGATTCTTTCCCCTTGGTGCCACTTAACATGATCTCTTTTCTTTATTTTCTAGAAACCGGCAGCTAGATCTATAAGCTTGGTCAAATCCATGCTTAGTTTGGTCAATACTACTTTATTTGTAACACTGATTGTGTACACTCATCTAGAGATATGTCGTGTCTGGTTTCACTTGGTTATGTTAGCTGCCATTGATAATCACTGCTTAGCTCCTTCTAATTTGTTAGAAGTAGTGAAATAATGCACTCTAATTCTACCATTTTAGTCTTTTTTTATGAATGGAAATATTCACATAAAGAGAACATTAGTTATATTACAGTTCATATAGGAAAGGCAGGCTTAAGTGCTTGATACTGTCTTCTTATTTACCAATATTCAAAATAGTGAGTTGGTTACCTAGCATCTTCCAAAATTAAACAAGTTTTTAAAATTTAGTAAACTTATGGGTTTAAAAATACTTGATGTATTTTAATCCATTGCAGAAAATTCTTATTGATATTAAAATTGTCTCCTATTTGGCCATGGAGATTTTTGAACTGCCCTCAGTTGCCAATAACTTATTTTTTTATGTTGTGATGCTATTTTCCTGGCTCATCTTGTACCTTGTACATTTCCAGCCTTGGAATCCATTGTTTCTCCAGGGATCCTGGTTTTTTTTTTCTTAATGAAAATTGTATTTAGTGATGACAGTCTGGCGTTAAGGAACTGATCCTTACCTAGGAGATTTTTCAGTGTGCAGAAACAGGTTTTTAACATGCTCTTAAGTTTTTAGTGATGATATATATATATATATATTTGTTTGTTTGTTTGTTTTTCGAGTTGGTGTCTTACTTTGTCTCCCAGGCTGAAATGCAGTGGCACACTCATAGCCACCCAGTGTCGACTTGCTGGGCTCTGGCAATCTTTCCGTTTCAGCCTTCCAAGTAGTTGGAAAAATAGGCACGTGCTATCATGCCCAGCTAATTTTTTATTTCATTGTAGAGACGAGGTCTTGGCCTTGTTGTCCGGGCTGATCTTGAACTCGTGGGCTCAGGTAATTCATTCACCTCAGCCGCCCAAATTGCTGGGATTACAGGCTGAGCCACTGAGCCCAGGCGTTAGTGATGCTTCTAACTAAAATTTAAAAGTATGTGGAGTTTTTATTTAACCTTATTTATTGTATATATGCTTTTTCCTTATACTAAAATTTTCATGGTCTAAAACACCAAGATACTCATTTGCTTGATCCCATATGTGTAGAGCATTTCAATAACAGAGCATCCGGTGTCTAATTTTCCTGAAAGGTCAGGAGGAGAAGAATATTTGTTGACAAGATGAAGATGCATATTCTGATTAGACAAACACCATGGAGGAAGACCCAGAGGCTTGAGAGAGTATAGTTCATTTAAGAAAGAGCAAATGCCATTCTACCAGAGGGATGATGGATTGCAAAATCAGGAAGAAGCTGGAACATAATGAGCCTCACATTCAATGCTGTGGTTGTTGGAGCCCCAAGCAGACACCCAAGCTGTATTTTGATATGATTTTGCTTCCGGAAGTATCTTGCATTTGTTTTTAATAAAAAATGTTACTTTTCTACTCTGTCCTTATAAGCCAAACTTTGGTATGAGAAAAGTGCAGGGGTTACTTTAAGGAGTGTTATCCTCAACTCTGTTCTATATCAGTTCAATGAAAATACCAGTTAAAGTATAACTTAGTTATTTTCTGACATTTGAAGAAGCATTTGTATACTAATTACCCAGTGTCCTTGTTGTTTTTCTTCCCACAGAGGACAAAGTATGGACCATAGTGTCTCATGACTTGCAGATGCAGACGACCGTGGTTGGCTACAACCCAGAAAAATACTCGGTGACACAGCTCGTTTACAGCGCCTCCATGGACCAGATAAGTGCCATCACTAACAGCGCTGAGTACTGCGAGCAGTATGTCTCCTATTTCTGCAAGATGTCAAGGTTGTTGAACACGCCAGGTAGGCCGAGAATGGAATGTTACTTTTAATTACTATCTCAGCTGGTGCTTGGAATTACCTAAACAATCCAACAGGTGTGGCTTATTATCTTATAGTCCAGTCTTCAATGTGCAGGTTGCTCTAAATAAGTGAAATAGAACCCCTTGGCTTGTTTTCTGGGAAATGAAGTTTAAAAAGTATGATTTTGAAAAAAAGTGTGGTTTTAAACAATAAGTTTTTATGTACATAGAAGTGTGTGAGAGTGTTTCTGGTGCTTGATTATCAGTAGTAGTAACTTTGTGAGACAAAGTTTATCAGAGCACCTTGCAAACTTTCAAGTAATTCCCTTTGAATTCTTCAGGTCTTTAGTGTAAAGATGAAAGACTGTCTGCAAGTAAATAAGGTATAGACTAGCAATAGAATTTAGAGATCTTTGTTGTCTATATTCATTTAACAGGATGTGTTTGTCTCAAGAAGTCCAGCCTGAATTTTTTTATGATGGTTGTCATTTAGCAATGCTTTTGTGTGTGTGTGTGTGTGTGAGTGTGTATACGCATGCACATGCATGCATGTGGAAAACTGTGTTAGGTGTAGAGCATAGACAGTTTCCAAAAGATATCTTGGAAAGAACTTTACTACATCGATGACCCATATTCTCTGGGAGTCTTAGAAGTAAATTCAGTATATCGACAGAAAAACTACATTCATGCATTGATAGCATAATACAGTGGAAATAAGCACGTGCCTTTAGGCAAAGGAATATGAGTTTATGATGTTCAGTCGTATCACTTCCCAAGTGTGTGACTTTGAGGGAGTTAACTGACCTCTTTTAAAAGTCTATCTTAACTGACAAATTAAAATTATATATATTTATTATGTATGACATGTTTTGAATTATGTATATGTTATGGAATGGCTAAATCAAGCTAATTAACATATGCTTTACTTCATATAATTAGTTTTTTGTGAACACTTGAAATCTATTCTCTTAGCCATTTTCAAGAATGCAATACATTGCTATGTTGTTCAACAGATCTTCTGATACCAAGTCTCAGATTCCAGTGTTTTTTCTGTCAAGCAGATATCATAATACCTTTTGGAGTGTGATTGTGAGAATTGAATGAGGTAATATATAGGTTCTGATTTATTTAGGAACTTAATAAGTAGCAAAGAGTATATTGATTTTTAAAATAATATAACAACTTTGGAAGTGACATTGTGCTATGCCAGAGAGCAGTGGACTATTTGATGCTCAAAATCAGTATTGAATTGGAGCCAGTGTTGCAGGGAGTAGCTTATAGAGAAGAATTGTAAGCAAAATAGTATATAATATTGTGAAGATTCCAGTACTTTCTATATGTAAAGCCTTGTGCTAGAATTACAGAGTGTTCTTTAAGAAATAGGGATTTAAAAAATGAGCGGGAGTTGACAAAGGAGGAAAGTAAATGCTATGCTGTGGAGTTGGAACTGTATTCTAAAGGCCAGTTCTTCTCCAACTTTAATGTGCATTAGAATAATTGGAGAGTTTGATAAAACACAAGTTGCTGGGTTTCATTCCCTGAGTTTAGGATTCAATAGGTCTGAGGTAGTGCTTGAGATTTACTTGTATAATGAGTTCTGTGAACTGAACTGTGTTCCCCCAAAATTCATATGCTCAAACCCTAACTCCCAATGTGACAGCATTGGGAGATTAGGCTTTTAGGAAGTAATTAAGATTAAATGAGGTCATAATGGTGAGGTCTAAATCTAATAGAATCTGTGGCCTTATATTTATAAGAAGAAGAGAGAAAGATACATGTGAAGACATAGCAAGAAGGCCACCATCTAAGCCAGAAGAGAGCTCTCACCAGAAACAGAATCAATCAGCGTCTTAACCTGAGACTTCCCAGACTCAATAACTGTAAGAAAATAAATTTTTGTCATTTAAGCCAGTCTGTCCATAGTGTCTTTTTATGGCATCCTGAGCTTACAAATGCAATGGCATCCCAAGTGATACAGTTATTACTGGTCAAGAGACCACTTTTTGGGAACCACTGCTAAGAACAATGGCCCTTAAAGGTTTCTATAGCCCAGTGTTTTTTCTATTCACCCTCACTTCTCATAGCTGTGTGTATGTGTCTTTTTTTTTTAAACTGGATCCTGATTACAGTGTTAGGGAAAGTCAAACAAGGACTATGGAAAACCAAAGGCAATAAGAGCGAGCCATTAATGAATCTCATCGGCTTGTCCTCTCTCTGTTTCATGAGTAGATGCTCTCTACTGAAGATCTTTTAACAGATTTCAGTTCATTAAATCTTTAGTCCCGTGGTGGCAATAAGGGAGGGGACAAATTGCTGACAAAAATTTGGTACCCTCAGCTTTATTTTCTTTCTTCTATTAAACTGCAAAGTCATATTTCACTTTTGAATTTTTCTCTGGTGACTAAAAAACACAATATGGCTTATAAAAAGTCCAACTTACAGTTTAGGCACCAGGCGAATTAGCTTGTAGGTAAGAAAGATGGTTTGCCCTTTGTGTTTCAGATCTTGCAATTCCATATCTTTCTTTTCCTTCACTGATCCTCTTGTCCTTTCTCCTTAGCCACCAAGACACCTCACACACTTATCACTCTCCTTTACAAAACATGAGATGCACAAAACATGAGGAAAGATAGGATACACTTATTTTAAGCACTACGTTAATTACATCTTCCAATAACAAGACAAACACATTTCTCTTCAACCTCCAGACACCCCTTTCAGGAGGAAAACTGCTCAATTGAAATCAAGAGTAAATTTTTAATCTGCACAATAAATATACTATTTTCTTTGTGTTTCCAGAAATCCAAGCATTGTGTTTCTAGCTATCTGTAGATTACTATTGTACTTACTAAACTGCCCTTTGAAAATATTAGTTTATCATATGCTTCTTGCCTTTCTGAACCACGCTTATATGTATCAAATCTTTTAGTCACATAAGAGCTGTACTGAATAAATGTTTGCTCATTTGAATGAAATGCGTGATATATAGCTTTACATATTCCTTCATCAGGAATATGTAAACTTCAGACAGTTGTGTTTAAGCCAAAGCATGAATCAGAATTGTCAAAATGTGGATTATATGACCTTACTTTGATAGAACTTGAATGGAGCCCAGATACGTTTGTTTTTAACAAATATCCATGAGCAATTATTAGAACCACACATTCAGAAACTGTCTTTAATTTATGACATGCAGGTCTCACACGTTGGAATTTAAGGTGTTAGTTCTTCATATAGGAGAAGATTAAAGGGAATATTAGGGCTTGTCTGACCTATTGAAATAAAATGGTGTACTTAATTATTTCCTCCAGCTAAAATAATCATAATAATAGCTTTTAATCCTTTTGATATTCTGGTATCTGAATATTAAGTGAATTTCAGCTTTTTCTTGTGAGTCATGTTTTATACTCCCAATTTCTAGTTTCCAGGCTGACTAATCTATAGAACAGCCAATGCAAGAAAAAGGAGTGGTTGAGATAGTGAGTTCCATGTCTTATATTATTGTATTCTATATATGTCAAAACAAGAAAGAACACAATTTAATTAAAATCTTTGGTTTTTTTTAAGGAGCCAATGTTTACTATAATTAGTTTCTTTTATCCTTCATGGCAACATTCAATTTTAAATATCCATTTACTCATTCTTAACTAAGGCTGAATTATATTGGAACTTCTGTAGTAGTACTTGTGACATCTGTTTGAATACAAAGTATATTCATTATAGTCATTACAATTAAAATGAATATCAAATGAGTTGGTAATAGCTATATACTTAAAATGTTATTCTTTATTTTAAGAGCTTTACCCTCAAGAGTTCATTTGTGGCTCTACAATTCCTAATGGTACTTCTGATAAAGAGTTGATAAGCATATGGACCTTATTTTGATTTTGATAAATGTTTGTTTGTACCATACAATTAGTTAGCAAATATAGAATTACTCATTATTTGTTTCTTACAACTTTTACAAGGATAGTAATATATGGCTTTCAATGTTGTATTTTATTACTAAAAATTTGTTAAATGTAATCAAATTTAAAATAATGATTTTGCCATTATTTATGGTCATATCTATTCTGGCAATGTGACTATTAATTCAGTTGTCCTCAACTTTAGAAAAGACATAGAAATAAAACAAATACAATTATTTTATTTTATGTAGAAGAGCCTATTTGGGACAAGACATGCCAATTTAAGAATGAACCAATTAGTTCTACCATTAATGAAAACCATTAATGGCTATCCAAAGAGAAGTCTGCATGCTTTATATTTACAAGGAGGAGCCCCCAAAACTGGAATTACCTCTTGGAGGACAAGCCCCTTGTAGTACAGAATTCTCCCACTAGGCAAGTGTTCTAGGAACCCATTGGCATCAGTGTACCAGCTAGCATTGCTGTGAAAGGTTGCATGAGGTTTCAGTGAATTTTTTTGGAGATTCTTTTGATATGCTTGCTCACTTCGTGATGGGTGGTTTACAAGTGCACCTGCCCACACCATGCTGTTTTCAGCAGTTTTTGACCAAAAATGTCTTGACCCCCATGCCCCACTCTCTGTATTTACCTGATCTCACCCCGAGCAGCTTCTTTTTGTTTCTCTGGATGAAAAAAATCCTCAGAAGGAAATGTCTTGCCCAAGTGAAAGAAGTAAAACAAGGCAGAAGCATTAAAAGGAATCAAAATTGATGAGTTCAAAAACTTTTGAGCAGTAGACAAAAAATTACTGATTTTTGCATCAAACAGAGTTCTTTGAAGGTGACTGAAACTTAAACATGTAAGAATAAATATACAATTTTTTATAAATAAATTGTGTTTTAGTGGGTCCCCTTTGTGTATCATCCAGAATTATGAATGGAATAACATCTGAATTCTGAAAGGTAAAAGTTATTAAATAGTAATACCTACTTCCTAAATAAGCACCATAACTCAAATTTGATAAATTCAGTGCCAAGAAAGTTACATTAGGTCCTACTTAAGCAGTCTTAGTCAACAATTCTAATGCTTTTAGATACCAAGATCTTTGGACAAGACCTATTAGCCTGCTTTTAAAATTTTATATTTGTGTATCTTAGATACACTATAGTCATATATTTATTTTACAAATCATGTTATACTTTCTAATTAATAATCTTCTCCGAAAGTATTTATTCCCTACATAGATAAAGATTTATTTAATTGTAGGGGTATAAATTTATGTTTCCTATTTTTCTAACTATATTTAGTGCTGTTTTGTTAGTTTCCAGAGTTTCATTTCTTTTAATTTCTCAGTGTATTCTAGTTTTCATAAGTCACACTTTTTATTGCTTATAAGAAGCAATATAAATTATATATCCTTTTGGATAGTTTAGTATTAGATTTTGTATCTATTGAAAAAGAATTATGCTCACAATTTTTTTCTATAAAGTAAGGTGTGTAAAATTCAATATACTTTGATGATACTAAACTGTGATTTAGTGGCATTGAAAAGGCAAGAAAACATGACTCTGGCATTATAACATAACGTAATTTTTGCAAAAAAATCTTAAACTTTGGTGTAGTTATCAAGAAAATGAATTTTCCAAGTTTGTGCTGTACATTATAAGAAACTATGATGTTTAACTCTTGAGACAACATAAATACATTACCTGATTCCTACTCAAGATTGTTTTAAGTAAATAAACTGTATTGTGACTAATCAGTATACTGATCAAAAGATTAATTATTAATTTTTTAATTATTGTATACAACTGGAGGATATAATTAAATGAGACAAGTGAGAAAGATAGTACTAACCAAAGGGTAAAATTAGAAAATTAAATCTAATAACATTTCATACCCAGGCCACTAGACTCTACATGATGGACCCTGTAATTGAAAGGGACAGAGTGAGTAACAGGGAAAAGAGTTAGAGACTGTTTCAACAGTATGGATAGAAGGTGATGATAACATCAATTAGAATGATGAATAGGAGAATTAATCAACAAATATTTATTAGTGTTTCCTGTATATCAAGAATTGTGACATATAAACTGAGATGGGAAGGATTTTATATGAGTTAGCTGAAACAAAAATGAGAGAAAATTCTAGGTTGGAAATTTCAGTATGTTCCATGATTCTGAGATGGAGGCCAAGGGGCACAATAATTTGAAGGAAGTGAGAGAGGAAGGAATGGCTGAAGAAGAACACTTGTAGGTGAGAGAGGTAGAAAAGGAGACTGGAAATCAATTCAGAGTCTCTGTATAATATCGAGGATTTCATTCAAAGGGCAGAGAGAATGATTTCAGGTAAGGAAGTTATGACTATTACGTGGAAAGGAGGAAGAAGTGGTGTCAGGAAGAGCCCATGGGCATAATGTCACAGGAGTGTAGATGAGACCACTCATCTGGGAGGCCCATCAAACTTGTGAGTAAAGGAAACATTTTTTTAAGTTTAGGTGGTGGAATCCACAGGATTTGTGATTATGGTAAAGGAAGAAGAAAAGTCAAAATGTCTCAAGTTTCTGACTTGAAAAACTGGGCAATAGTTGTAAGACTTACCGGAGATGGCTGCTTGCTGAGGAAAAATTGGAGAATTGGTGGTCATTTGGTTTTAATGTGTGAAGTGATGGCACTAGAAATACAGGTTTTCATGTCTATCTGTGTTGACTCATAGGGTGAAATCCTTTTATTGGACACAAAAAATTAAATTTTTCTCTTCACTGAAATTTCCTTAAATATTCCCAACAAATAAAATAAAATGAAAGAAGTATGAGAATCAACAGAATAGCAATAATTTCCATTCTTGTATTTGTATTGAAATATCAGAAAACACACAGTCAAGACTGACCAGTCTCAGTGACATAACCAATTATTTTTTTCTTATGCAAAGTCTTCGGTATTTGACCCCAGCTTCCTGAGTTACTTTGGGTTTATAACAACTGAATGATAGCTGAGGCAAAGGAATGTCAGGCTTAAGCACTGGCAATTACTAGTAGTAGTATTTGAGTCAGGGTCTCACTCTGTTGCCTAGACTGGAGCGCAGTGGCACAATTACAACTCACTGTAGCCTTGACCTTGTGGGCTCAGGTGATCCCTCTGCCTCAGCCTCCTAAGTAGCTGAGACTACAGGTGTGTACCATCATGCCTGGCTAAGTTTTTTGATTTTTTGTAAAGATTATGTCTCACTATGTTACCAAGGCTGGTCTTGGACTCCTTGGCTCATGCATTCCTCCTGCCTCAGCCTTCCAAAATGCTGGGGTTACAGGCGTGAGCCACTGCACCTGGAAGCACTGGCAATTAAATAGTCCTGCAAAAAAGGCGTGAGCCACTGCACCTGGAAGCAGGCAATTGAATAGTCCTGCAAGAAAGGGACACATCAAGTGTGTTCACATTTTATCCTCCAAAGCAAGTCACCAAGCCATGTGCTTTGCTATGCCTAACTTCAGAGGAAGAGGAAATGGAATCGTTCCATGTACCTAGGAGCAAAGATAAAGTGGACATCTGTGAATAGTTGTAATAACTTCTTAAAATGACTCAGAGGAGTAATTGCAGAAGCAAGAAAGGAACATAGAAGAAAAGAAAAACACTAATTTTAAGACAGGCTCAAAGGGGAGGATGCAGCTAACTAAAGTAGTGATCAGTGCAGTAGGAAGAGAGGGAATCATATTAGGAAAGTCTTATAATGGGGAAGCTAAATGAGATGGGCATTTAACAATAAATAAACAAGTAAAAACAAAACAAAAACAAGAAAACTGAGATGTGGTCAATGGTGAGACATCCTAGAGAGGAAGCTAGCCTCTGTCATTGAGTGTTGGGAGGCCACTGGGGTCTGTGGGGTTTGGTAGATGGAGAATGCATGGGGGAGGGAAACAGCAGTTGAAAGTTTTCAAATCGTTGATGGTAAAAGGATGGCTAAATATAGAAAAACCGCTTAAACCGACGGCAGAGCAAAAGCAAGGGATTTTTGATATTTTTTAACAACGCAGGAGTTATGAGTAAATTTTAAAGCTGAGAAGAAGACATTGGAGAGAATAGGACTAAAGAGATAAGACAGAAAAGGAATAATAGGTCCTAGGAGAGAAAAGAGAGCAGGCTATTAACTTTGGTAAAGAATGAGAAAGGAGGACACCTACTCTGAGAAGAGAAATAAAAGGAAGGGCAGGAGTTCTCATTAAATACTCTTGAACAGTACTGTTCTTGACAATTGCTCTCATTTAACTCAAATTATGCAACTTAGATTATTATTTCTATTTTTCAAAATGGAACTCAGAGAGACGAATAAACCCACTGAAGACCAATGCAGCTGGAAGTGGAAAAGCCACGTTCGTATAGAAATGTTTTACTGCAAACCTTTCCTTCTAACATACTGAAGAAAGTGTTAACGTGTCAAGGTCAACAACTGACCACCAAAGTGAAGACAGAACAATTCTCAGCAGGACCCATAACCACCCCCATCTTTTCAACCACCATGAAAGAACATTTTCCCTCTTGTCATCTCCTTTTTGTGTCTGATTAGATTGTTCTTTGCCAACTAACCTGTGGTCAATTCCAATATTTTTGATTAATAAATTAATCTGAAGGTAAAATTTATTAAGGATAGTTTGATTTCCACTAAAGGGAATATTACTGCCTTTCAAGTTGCAGACCTGGTGAGCTTTGAAGTGAGACTTAGATTTTGTGATTGCCTGTGCTTATAGTTTAACTTTCTTAGCAACAAATATAGGAATACAAGGGAAAATTTGTGAGATTATCCCATCACTCTGTAGAGCTCATATCCTTCCTTCTGGTTAAGGTGGACACTAACCTTTTCATCCTGAAAAGCCATGTTTAAATAATACTTATTTTAGGCAAGAAAATTGTTAGGAAAAGTAAAAATGCAAAGCATGCATGAGAATTATGAATTTTTGTTTATTTTTCCTTGTAGTTACGTGGCCATATGTTTTCTTAAGTTTTTAGACAGGGCAGCATACTATTGTTAATCTTTTCTAAACAAAGATAATATATGAAAATGAGAGCACCTTTGAAATTACGCTAAAGCTAAATTTTCCCTGAAGATTATTATTGCATCTTAATGAACAGATATGTCCTAATTTATGAGCAGTGTGAGTTTATAGAGTTGCATTTAAACTAGTTAAACTTCAATATTTTAAAAGACCATAAAGCCAAGATTTTTAAATTTGCATCTTAGTTTATTATATTATAAAAGATTGCAAAAATGAAGAAATGGCTATTATCCCATTCTAAAAGTTAAAAAAAAAACTAGGTTTGTACTATTTGTTTTAAAATCTATACCCCTTACTCTTCGACTCCGGAAAAAGAAAAGGTGACAGATAACTGTAGAAAAGCTTAGAAAAAGATAAAATAGATAAAATAACACATACTTTACACTTTTTAAATGATAGAACAATATAATAAAATTTAAGTAGAAAATATTAAATAAAAAATCACTAACAATCTTATATTTCTTTATGAATACTGCTCTCTAGTTTTTGCTTACAACTGTACATATCTTCACAGTCAGAAACAAATTCAAGTAAATCTGATAGTCTTTTCTGTTGACATTGTCATATATTCTTTCTGTTCATAAATCATTTTTTAAATTATTCATTTTAATGACATCATAAACTGAACATAAATCTAATTTATCAAATTTTGTGAATTATGTTTAAAAAATACTTCCCTTAAGCAAAATACTGGGTGAAAAAGAATCAGAGTTTTACTATAAAATTCCCTGGGAAATATCGAGAATATTATTAAGAAATTGCTCAGTAATTCATTCCGTAAACATTTACTAAAAATAAAATATTCAGCCTTGTGCTATGGGAATGCAATAAGGATAAAGATAATACAATTGATCCTTGAAAAACAGAAGTTTGAACTATGTAGACCTGCTTATATGAGAATTTTCTTTCACCTCTGCTACCCCTCAGGTAACAAGACCAACCCCTCTTCTCCCTCCTCCACCACCTACTCAATGTGAAGATGACAAGACCTTTATAATGACCCACTCCCACTTAATGACTAGTAAATATATTTTCTCCTCCTTTAAATTTGCTTTGTAGCATTTTTTCTACCTTACTTTATTGTAAGAATAATACATATAATATACAAAATATATGTTAATTGCTATCCATAAGGCTTCCAGCTAACAATAAGCTATTAGTAGTCAAAAGTTAAGCATGTTTTTTTTGATTGGGTGAGGGATGGGTGTTCCAACCTCTGAATTGTTCAAGAGTATTTTTGAATCTCATTTGCCTTTAAATATGGGGTGAAATGTTTTTTATAATGACAACAAAATTGTTTTGTACTTGATTTTTATATTTACTAGTACATCCATCATGGATTTTAAAAAATGAACAGCTGGGCTTGGTGGCTCAGCCTGTAATCCCAGTGCTTTGGGAGGCTGACGTGAGTGGACTGCCTGCGCCTGTGCGTTTGAGACCTGCCTGGGCAACTTGGCGAGACCTCATCTCTACAATAAATCAATAATTAGCCAGGTGTGGTAGTGCACACCGGGAGCAGTCACTGCACTCCAGTCTGGGTGACAGAGTGAGACTCCAACTCAAAAAAAATTAAATTAAATTAAATTTAAAAATGAACAAATTTAGAAGTCATAATGACACCACCAAAATTTTTGCAGAGGTTACATCTGGAGGGAAGATCAGGAGCTATTCAGGGAAGTTTAGGAATGGGAGGGAATAGAGGTTTAGAGTTATCTTAGTCAGTGTAACAGTTCAGGTGCAACCCAAAGAAACATAACTAGAAAAAAATATATGCAGAGACTTATTGTAAGAAATTGACTTATGCAATAATGGGCCCTGGCAAGGCAAGTCCAAGACTGGAGCACGCTGTCAGGACACGAAGGCTGGACCTCTCAGGCACAAACTAAGCTGACATCCACAGGTAGAATTACTTCTTCAAGGAAGCCTCAGTTCTAATCTTAAGGCTGTTCACTGATTGAACCAGGCCTATCTAGATTATCTAGTATATCCTCTTTTTATTAAAATCATCTGATTATAAACATTAATTACATTTACAAAATGCCTATTGGTATAACTGGATTTGTGTTTGGTTGACTCTGTAGCTAAGTTGACAAATAAAATGGACCATCACAGCCAGCAAAGATTACTTTTAAAGATGACTGAGAAATCCATTTCTAAAATAGTAGTGATTTATTTCTTCATATGTATAACATATACCTCTCTATAGACACCTCAGCATAAACAGGTGAGATTCACCTATGTTAAAGGTATTGAGGAATATTCCATTCTTATATCTGCCCACTTCTGATGAAGATACAGTTTGGTTGGGTTCAAATTGCCAAATTAAATATCATTGTGTAAGGTCATAGTAATGACAAATTGAATGAATAGAGTAGATTAACTTTACTCACAAAGAGAAGTCAAAAGACAACTTTCCTTTACTCTGTGTTGTTTCAAAATAGCTGTAGATGACTTTATTCCACGTTGCAACAAAGATGCCTTGTTTCCACGAGGGATGTGGCATTTACTAATTCATCATTCTCTTCGAGTTCTAAAGGGAAGCATTTCCATTGAGCCAAATACAAACATTCTCTATCTACAACCTTAGAAGGTCTGCAGTGTGGTTCTATTACCCATCAACATTTCTCTGTAATGTCTGCTTTTTTCTAACTCTTATAATTGAATCACATTCCATTACAATGCAAAGTAAAGGTAATGCCAAAGATGTTCAGAGAGAGAAAGTTGAAGGAACTCATTTTTACAGAAGTGCCTATGGATGAGTAATACATACATTTTATTTCTGAGACTGTATGTTTTCCAAGCTATTATTTTTCCATCAGTGAATGATACAACTTCTCTGTGATACTAAGTCACACTGACAGCAACTGGATTCTATTACTTACAATTACTTACTATTGCTTACAGTCTACCAAGAGCAGTGGCTGGGCAAAAAGGACAATGAATAATGTTGCAGAGTCTTAGTGACTAGGAATGCTGCAGGCCCTGTAGCCTTCACCTTATATCTTAAAATCTCCTAAAAGACATGTTCAGTTTGATTTTTTCTCTCTTAATACTTGATCTGGAATTCAGGCTCTATTGTCATCTATCTAGTTAAATAACTTATGCTCAACCATAATTATCCCCAAGTTATATTATGGTATAAGTGAAGGGAGAGGAAATGACATAGTGTTTATTAAATGCTTATCTGGTCATTTATGCATATTGGCTCATTCAGTCCACCCCAAAACTCTGCATTATATATCACTATTTCCATTTTATATCTGAAGAAATGTAACTTTGTAAGGATTATTTAATTCCTCCAAGGGGAAAAAAAAGTACTATTTTGAGATTCCAAATCAAGATAAAGATTCAGGTTTATGTATCTCTAGACGCTATTCATTTTCTACCAAGAACTTAGGAAGGATGGAAGGGAGAAAGAAAGGAAGGGAAGAAGAAAGAAAAGAGAAAGAAGGCAAGGGAGAGAAAGGAAGGAAGAAACAAAATGGAGCAACCTAATAAGCTAATCAATATGTGCTTTTAGCATAATTAAAAATGAAGAGCAAAAAGAGACATTGATAAAAGCTATGCAAGTGATAGGCCAAAAGAGACATTGATAAAAGCTATGCAAACTTTTTTCTAAAGTCTTTCTCAAAAATGTAAGTTTTTTTCAATATCCACTACTTGGACCTGACATGTATATTAAACAATCTGGTTTGGATGACAATTTGTTTGGAACCATTTTGAAAAACATTTGATGTGAAAGAAATAAAAAAAATACCTCTTTCCTACAGAGCATTTGACTTTCATGTTTTGAATATCAAGGTATTTCAAATAGAACATCTGAATTGTATATTGATGAAATAGAAAAATGTTGCAAAAGGTTATCCCCTTATTTTCAGACATGAGATATGGAAACAAAATGTTGACGTTTTATTTCTTCTTTTTTTCTTTTTTGATCTTTTCAGAAGAAATACTCATGTCTAAGCCTAATACCAGTGACACGTCCAATGTTTCATTTTTTACTTTATTAATTTGCTTTTGATAGGTTTCTCTGAGAGCCGTTAGAATGAGGAAGATCAGAGATTGCCAGGTTGGGGGAGCGGGTGGGCAGCGCCTGAGGGGTGAGCAGCAGGACACTGAAACAGACATGAAATTCAACCATCAGAGATACAGAGACTTACTCTCTTAGGATAGGGAATTATTTCTTATCAAAGGAGTAAAATAACTCTCAGTTCAGTCTTGTAAATGGAAGGGAAAGAAGACAAGACGAAGAGACCCCAGGGGAGGGTCTGCACAGGGTAATGGGAAGGAGAGGACTAAGTATGTAAGCAGAGGGGAAGGGTCTTGGGCAGGAGGGCAAAGCCCAGAGAGGACAGGGAGAGTAAGTAGAACAAACAGCCCATTCTGCAAGTCTGTCCAGCCAGCCTATTGGTTATTTTTAGTATTTTATAATTTGTATAAAATTTTATACCTTAGTTGTCCCAAATGCTAAAATCAATGCGTCTTTCTTTTAAGAAGGCAGTCATTTAAGCCTATCTAGAAAGCAAAATTTTTAAATTCTGTTTCTATTTCAAAATATCAAAATAGTAAAGTAATCAAAGTATTGAAATTAAGAGGATCAATATTACCGAGATGTTCAAGTCTACAAAAACAACGTTAATACATAATCAAGGGCAAATAGAGGTTTCAGCTCTATTAACTGCAGTTATGAATTTGCATAAAGAGAACTGGGAGAATAATTTATAAAGTTCTAATGTACATATAGGAAATTCTAAAGAAATAGTATCAACCAAAGCAGAGAAAGAATGTGTACTTCCTAAATGATAGTTATTGCACATAAGTTTCATACTTTCCCAAATGACTTGAATTTTGTAATAACTAGACATATATTACCCAAACGAATAAGACAGCAAAATGATTGATCACTATAGTAGATAATTTTAAATGCATATTTGATTTCAGAATATTTTAAAATAACTGCTAAGATATAAGTGTTACCAGTGTCTAAAATACACCCTATACCTAGCAATGCAGTTACAAGATAATCAATGGCAATGACTTCTCTCCTCCTTCTATCCCTGGGCAATTTATTCTTCTTTCCAATCTGAAAATAGATGATGTTGTTCAGATAAAACAAAGCACCACCATACTTACATGTGCATGTGTGCGCACATAAACGAATGCTCCTCAACTTTCAGTGGGATTATGCCCCAATAAACCCATCATAAAACAAAAATATCGTAAGTCAAAAATGTATTAATGCACTTAATCTACCGAATGTCATACCTGTGCTTACTCTGCCTTAAACATGCTCAGAACACTTACATCAGCCTACAGTTGGGCAAAATCACCTGGCAGCAAAGTACACTGAAGTGTATTGTTTGTTTGCCCTGTGATTCTGTGACTTTATTGGGAACTGTGGTTTACTGCTGCTGTCCAGTATCAAGAGACCATATTGCACTGCATATCCCTTTCACACAATTGTAAAATTGGAAATAATCATAAGTTGAACCATCCTAAGTTGAGGACCATCTATCTGTATTTGTATAAACTAAGGGCTGAGACATTGCAAGTTCAGTTTCATACAACTGCAATAAATCAAATAACACAATAAAGTGAATCACACAAAATGTTTGGTTTCCCAGTGCATATAAAAATTATGTTTACATTATACTGTAGTCTATTAGTGTGAAAAAGCATCATATGTAAACAAAACGGTGTACTTACCCTAATTTAAGGTATTTTATCATTAAAAAATGCTAGCAATATCTGAGCCTTCAGCAAGTCATAATCTTTTTGCCAGCGGAGGGTCTTGCCTCCAAGTTGGTATCTGCTGACCAATCAGAGAGGTAGTTGCTGAAGGTTTGGGTGGCTGTGGAAATTTCTAAGATAAGACGATAAGGAAGTTTGCCACATTGGTTGATTCTTCTTGAGAGATTTCTCTGCAGCAAGTAATGCTATTTGACAGCATTTTATTCATAGTATAAATTCTTTTTTTTTTTTTTTTTTTGAGTTGGAGTCTCACTCCATTGCCCAGGCTGAAGTACAGTGCAATGCACGCTCACGGTCACCCCAGTGTCAACCTGCTGGACTCAGCCTTCCAAGTAGCTGGAACTACAGGCACTCTCTACCATGTCTGACTAATTTTTTGATTTATTGTAGAGATGAGGTCTTACCAAGTTGCCACCTCGACCTCCCAAAGTGCTGGAATTACGGACTTGGGCCACCGTGCCTGGCCAACTTCCTTATAAATTGAAGTCTATTCTCTCAAACCTTGCCACTATTTTTCAACTAAGTTTATATAATATTCTAAATTCTCTGAGGTCATTTCAACAATGTTGACAGAATCTTCACCTGGAGTAGATTCCATCTCAAGAATTTCATCAAATCTTCAGGACCACTTCTCATTCTATTGCTGTGTCTACCATATGTACAGTGACCTCCTCCACTGACGTTTTGAACTCCTCAAAGTCATCCATGAGGGTTGTAATAAAATGCTTTAAACTTATTGTTAATGTTGATATTTTGATCTCCTCCCATGGATTATGACTGCTTTTAATGGCTTCTAGAATGATAAATCTTTTCCAAGAGGTTTTCAATGTACTTTACTCAGATCTGACAGAGGAATCACTATCCATGGCAGCTATTGATATAGGAAATGCATTTCTTAAATAATAAGACCTGAAAGTTGAAATTGCTCCTTGATCCATTGGCTACAGAACAGATGTTGTGTAGCAGGCATGAAAACAACAGTAATCTTGCACATCTTCAGGAGAGCTCTTAAGTGACCAGATGCATTGTCAATGAACAGTAATATTTTTAAAGAAATATTTTCTTCTGAGCAGTAAGTCTCAACAGTAGGCTTAAAATATTCTGTAAACCTGAGGATGCTATAAACAGATATGCTGTCATCCAGGCTTTGTTGTTCCATTTCTAGAGCACAGGCAGAGTAGAGTTAGCGTAATTCTTAAGGGCCCTAGGATTTGGGGAATGGTAAATGAGTATTGGTTTCAATTTAAAGTCACCAGCTGCATTAGCCCCTAACAAAAGAGTCAGCTCATCCTTTGAAGTCAGACATTAGCTACTCCTCTCTCGCTGTAAAAGTCCTAGATGTCATCCTCTTCCAAGAGAAGACTAGTTTATAGACATTGAAAATCTGTTGTTGAGTGTAGCCATCTTCATCAATGATCCTAGCTAGCTCTAGATAATTTGCTGCAGATTTTATATCAACACTTGCTGCTGCTTCACTTTGTACTTTTATGTTATGGAGATGGCTTCTCCCCTTAAATCTCATGCACCAACCTCTGCTAGCTTCAAACTCTTCTTCTGTAGCTTCCTCGCCTAACCCAGGTTTCTTAGGATTGCAGAACATTAGGGTTTTTCTTTGAATTAAGCTTTGGCTTATAGGAATGTTGTGGCTGGTTTGATCTTCTATACAAATCACTCAAACTTTTCTCCATATCAGCAACAAAGTTGTTTCACTTTCTTAACATTTGTGTGTCCACTAGAATGAATTTTTAATTACCTTTAAGAACCTTTTATTCACATTCATAACTTGGCCATTTGGTGCAAGAGGCCTAGCTTGTGGCCTGTGTTGGCTTTTTTGTCTTGCCTTCTTCGCTAAATTTAATCAATTCTAGCTTTTGGTTCAAAGAGAGATGTACAATTGTCTTTCACTTAAACACTTAGAGACTATTTCAGGGTTATTAATTGATCTAATTTCAATGTGTTTTGTCTCAGGTAATAGGGAGGCCTGAGGAAAGGGAGAAAGATGGGGGAACAACTGGTTGGTGAAGCAGTCAAAACATACACACCATTTATCAATTAAGTTTGTTGTCTTATATGGGCACTGTAGCACCCCAAAACAACTAAAATAGTAACATACAGATACTGAGCACAAAGCATCCTAACAAATATAATAATAGTAATACATTTGAAATATTGTGAGAATAACCAAAATGTGACAGAGAAACATGAAGTGAGAAATAGCTGTTGGAAAAAATGGTGTCAATAGACTTACTTCTTGCAGGATTGCCATAACCCCTCAATTTGTAAAAAAACACAGTATCTGCGAAACACAATAAAACAAGTATGCCTGTCTGTATGAAATCAGCCAGTGGACTATGTATCAGTGCATATGTCTCTGTCTAGGAACATAACGTAATGTGTTTATGTGTGTGTGTTAAATATATAAATACCACACACACACACACACACACACACAAAGGCACCCACATGGTCTCAAAAAACTGCATTCTTCTACTTAATATGTCACTGAAATGAGAAATTGGTAGTTCTAATGGACTTCTATACTACATGGAGCAGACTTCTTAACAATACACAGAGCTTATTTGAAATGCAAACTAATCAAATTACTGATGTGCAATATGTATTTGCTATTAAATTTGAAAAGCATTTGTGGAGAGAATAGTAAGGCTAAAGATAACTAAAAGTTAATTGTAAATCCCTAAATTGTTAACTACAAGTGAATTCAATATCAAAAGTGACAGAGGCAGAAAAAATAAAATGGAGTATGATTTGGTACAGCTGAAACCAAAGTATTTTACCAAGAACAGATAAAAATTCAATGAGAAGGAGTTGCCTTTGATCAAATATTAGTCTAAGGTCGCATAGACTAAATATGACAGTAAAAATCATCTGAGATAAGAATGTTGTGGAAATACATAACCATTATTTCTAAAAACTGGATTTTCTATCAATTTGGCATTACTATTATTCTGTTTTGAATAACACCTCAATATAAGCACAACACAGTTAAGGTAAAATGTATAAAATATGTGAAGGCACGGTTCAGAGAAATTTTTTGAAGTATGAACAATCTGAGGAGAAAAATATAATTGGGGTTATATAGGAGAAAGATCTATAATAAAGGTCCTTGAGGAAATAAAAATAATGTTGAACTACATTGGAAATTTTATTTTTAATGAGAAAGTAAATAATAAAGATTGGGCTTCACTTATTTTAGAAAGGATTTAGGAGAGATTTTATGTGAGGTAACTTCTTAGCATTGTGTAGATAAAATGCTATCCTCTGATAGGGTTTAAAAGTTTCAGAAAGGAAAATAAATTTGGCTTGCTCTGTCAAATTCTGGTAGCTGAAATTACACGAGATGGAGAATTCTCGAACATTGTCTCTTAGGATATCAGACATTACCTTAACACGTTTTCTACAAATCCAAGTCAGATTCTTTTGCTAGAACTTGATTTATCAGCACACTCTACTTTGATCTCAAATATAATCAAAGTCTGTGAGATTGAAATCTATAATTAAAATGCCATTAAATTAACTTAAAATAAGAAGACTAACTGTCAAAACAAAAGGATAGTCTGGTCAGCACATTTTGTGAAGGCAAGGTATATGGAGAGCCAAATTATAAACTAGAATGCCAATTTATTAATTTATAATGAAAAATTGTAATGCTGAGGGGATTGCATGCTTCTACCCTTGACCCGACAAATCTCTCCCTGCTGTCTCACATGGGGAACCAAATCAAAATCAGACGTTTGCTTCTTGAGCATGGACTGAGAACACGAGAAATAAATGATAGGATTGTGTGTTCAAGGTAATAGACTATCTTGGGACGGTGGAGCCCTCTCCTCTAGGCTGTTGGCTGTGCGTGAAGTTGACCTTGTTCACTATCCTTTCCCCTCCAGTTTCCTTCCGACCCTTTTATTTTTCTGTAGTTCTATTAATGCATTCAGTCAGGTTACAGTGGAATTTTGCTGGCCTGGGATCCATTTTGTCTCTTTGTGGTAATTTTTTTCCTGTTCTTCCATTAGAGTTGGTAGTTTAGTTTAACTCACAAAGCACAATCTTAATTTTAAAACAATTTAGAAAAGGCTTCTAGAACCCAACACTGACAACTTGGCAGAACAACAGAGATGATTTCTTGAAGTTTTTTCCAATCCTTTATTTCGGTAGTAAATTAATTTTTTATTTGAGGGGATAGATATGTTTATTATCTTTTGTTTGTTCATTTTTGTTATAGAGATGTGGGGCACAAGTGTGAGTCAACTGCACAAATAGGCTTCATGTTTATTATTTTGATTGTGGTTATAGTAATACAAGCATATATGTATGTCCAGCCTCGCCACATCATATATATTATATGCATTTTTTTGAGAAGGCAGGATTTATTGAGAGGACAGAAAAGCTCCCATTGTGTGAAGGGGGATGCCTATATGCAGTTCTTATATACAAATTATACCCCAATAAGGCTAGGGAAGAAAATGCTATATTATTACACACAAATAACTGAATTTCCTTACCTCAGAATGGAAAAGACAAAGAAAGAGATATTTGGGCAGACTCAGAAGATGTGGCCTATATATGACTAAATACTCAGTCTTTTCTGTGTTCTAAGAGGGAAAGAAGTGATAATGATTGAGATGTTTTCATTCATTGTCGGGGAACTTGAATTTTGGCTTCCCTTGGAGATCAAATGAAATATGCAAATATAGTACTTTATTTCTTGGTAGCTTTTATAGATATTTGGATCATTTTCTCCATATTAGAGCTTCCAGTTTGAAACTAACTGTGAAGATGTGGAAACACTTGTTCAGCAAAAACATCTTATGACATATTAAACATTTACTCCCTGGAAGCTGTTGTGATAATAAATACTACTGAAATAGAGAAAACCATTGGGGTGTATAAACCATATTATCTGTCTGTGCATTATTGTTAAAATATACTAAGAACAAGCTGTGTGTGCTACATGGAAATCTACTGGAAAGCTATCATGATAATACAAAGGCAGATGAGACAGAAGAAATACAAATGGCCATGACTAGAGAGTAATACAATTAATTTATATCCAGATATATTAGATTTAAGATTGACAGTAGATTTTCACCAGGGAAGGAGAATGAAAACACAGAGTGAATCTTATTTTAAAGAACTCCTGAGACCTAACAGGACGCTGCCTAATGAGGTGATATAATTCAAAATATCACTCGATGCTAAATGTGCATAATGGTTTTTTTCCTCTAAGAGATTACTTTGAAAGAATAACAAAGAAATTGAAATGAAGTGGAAAACAAAATAACAAAACCTAAACGTTTTCTCAATCAATGTTTGCAAATATTCATAATAATTTTCTATCTTCTTATTCATCCTCCCAAGAGCTCACCTGGGTGTCCTTGGGATGTTAAATGATATTTAAATCAATTAATGCATTGGGATCTAGATGTCTTTATAAGTTGCTTAAGAAATAATCATATTTATTTAAGAGCTATGCCAAACAGTGGTGGTGTAAGTTATACCATGTTGCTCAGTACCAAACTCCTGTAAACAGCTTTAATGTATTCACAGACTGTTGTGGTAAATAATGTCAGCCCTTAACAATATTGTTCAAAAATGTCTGTCTTTTTAAATTGATTTATTTTGTATCTTTTTCTTTTTAATATAGAACCTTTTCCTCTTGCAGATACCTATTTTCCTACCAACTCCACTTATCCAATAAGAAAAATGTTATGGCGCTCTGACTTTTATATTACTATCTTAGCCCAGGATCCACATATCTTTCTCTTCTTGCTACTCCTGTCCCAATTTCATAGGAGACCTAGTACTTTCATTGTCTTGCTTTAAAATCCACCCTGTCCCGGCAGGAAAGACTCTGCTGCCAGACATTTAGATTTGATTTTGAATTAAATTTTAGTATGATTGCTTTTAGTCAATATATCACATTGTATATATTGTTTTGCATTTTAAATCCTTCATATTCCACTTTGAAATTGCTCATTCATTTGCTCATTTATTCTCTGAACCAATGCCTATTGACTATTTACTCTCTTTAAGTCACTAAACTAATTTTTGTGGGAGGTTAAAAAATGAATAAGACCTAAACCCATAAGGCCTATTAAAGATAAGCCTTATTAAAGATTAAATCACCTATTAAAGATGTTTTAACAGTTTTTACTTAAAACTAGGATGGTGGAGGACTGATTAACCTCTGACATCACATTGTACCTAACATTAGCTCTAAAAATATACTTTTTTGAGGTCTTCGTTGAATAAGATATGTGGAAGATGGAATCACAGCATACTCTTCCTCTATCAGAGTCCTTATGCCCCCACCTCCACATTCACCCACTCAACAAAACACACATTAAGATATAAGTACTTACACCCAGTCTCCTGTTTCCAAGGGGTCATTGTTGTTAAAAATACTAAAGGCAAGCCATGTGTGTTACATGAAATTCTACTGGAAAGCTATTGTGATAATACAAAGGAAAATAAGACAGAAGAAATACAAACAGTAATGACTAGATAGTGATAGTGATACAATTAACTTATAATTAGATATATTTCATCTGTTTAAGATTGACAGTAGATTTAGTACTGAAAGAAGAAGGAGAAAGCGGAATAGATTTATTTTAGAGAACTCCTAAAACCTAGCAGGACATTGTCCAATGAGGTGATGTAATATAAAGCATCATTTGATGCTAAATATACATTTTACCTTTTTTCCCTAAGAGATTGTTTAAAAAAACCAAAAAAAACAAAGAAATTGTTAATAACCACAACTGTCCTGGTCATGGTATTAAAAACCTATTTCTCAATGATACCTATCTCTCTTTGGCCCTTTCTCCCACTCTCCCAAATTATACAATAGATAAAATGCTCTAGCTAACATAGTCCCTAATGTCAGTGTTTTCCCTTCCCTTGTCTCAAGAATCCAATGTTATATTGTATATTTGATGTATTTTTAAGACAATATAATATCATTTTCTCTCTGTAACTCTTATTTTCTGAAATTCTTGCATTTTAAGCTGTGTATTTTGTTTTTAGAATTAGAATTTAGTCCAATCCAGTAAAGGTCAGCTCCCACTCTAAGCCACAGTCCGTGCTGTCTAAAGAAGCTTCACTGAACGCTTTGGTAGTATAATTTAGTAGTGGTATTTTAGTAGTACCTGAAGTTTTCCTTTACTAGCCTTTGGAGAAGATTCCTCTGCTCTGACTTACAAATTCAGCTGTTTCCTCTGCTGATTGCTTCTTGGGATTAACATCCCCCTAGTCTACAGCCTGCACCATGACATAGTCATATCCTACTGGAAGGTATGACTTACATCACAGCCATGAAAGTCATTTGCCCTTTTCATGTCACTAATAAAAATATACAAAGATCTCTCCTTAAATGGTCTATCATCCTAAACTCTCAGAGATACACCTTAGTCTTGGTACTCTTTAGGTTTGCAAGAAAGACCAGTCAATATTTTCCTAAAAGATTCAGTATCAATTTTTAACTTATTTCTTCCAATTCCAAGGTGGTACATTCATTAATCAACTGCTGAAGTGTAACATATCTGCCATATAATGCAAATGCAATATTAAATGTTTTGCCCAACAAGAACCCTCTCCCCCTCAAGGATCCTTTGTCCTTTACAAACCATGTTTCAGATTCGATGTTCCAGCCTGAAGGGTAATGTCCCAGTGTTTTCAAGAGTTATTTAGCCTACTGATGGGATGGCATAGTCCCTACATCTGCTCCTGAATCAAGGAACTGATTAACAGTGCATTGTAGCTCTTGCCAAAAGTAGGAAATAAAATTAAGGTGTAAGGGTTAGGCAGGAAATTCAGATAAAACTACTTGGGAAATGTAGCTAAGCAAGATATAATTACCCAACTTATAATTAGATCAGAACATCAGGCCTATCACCCCTAAAGGCTTCTTTTTTGCAAAGATACCATCAAGTAGCAGATGGTATTCATGTATGGGTTCGTGTGAGTAATGAATACTTCTTACCTTAAGAGTAGCCCGCTCAGAATTCGGTTACAGGAATTACTCCTATTGGCACTGACTTGCTAGCTTAATAGTTCATTATTTCCATGTCTTCTGTTCCTTTGGGCTCGTGTAATTATTACATTTAAAAGAGAGTTCTGGAAAATTTCAGTAATATCTCCATATGCTAGCTATTGGCCTCTACCATTTGATCACCTAAAACTATTTAGCAAATACAACCAAGGGAAGTCAACAAATCAGATTGATTTGAACATGACTGCAACATTTCTTATTGTATGTCTGAAAAACTATTTGATATATTTTAATTTGTAGAAAAGTTGTAGAAATGTATTCAGGTGTAGAGTGTGATTTTGCCCGGTTGAGTGTTTCTGATTTAAAGGTCCTTGAGTGTGGCTCTACATGTAGCCTTGCTGTTGTAACATTGTTTTAAAAAAGCTTGAGCCAAACCGTTGGTTCAAGGAATGGACCATGAAGAGACGGTGATATAATCTAAAAATCAGAAAGCCGAACCTTTTCTCTTCGAATAAGTGGAATTCTCAGAAAAAAAGAGTTTATGGCTTTTTGTTACATAAGAGATGAGGTTAAATATGATGGAAGATCTAGTTCATTGTTTTCCTCAGATTCTATAATAGACATCTTAATTGCTAAAAAGCAACATGGTCAAACATTTGCTGTCTGTAGGAAATGGTTTTTGGTTATGTTCCTCTCATGAAGTAGTATCCCGGGTTGCTAACTTGCATACTGTTTGCAACGATTACTATAAAGCAATTTAGCTTTTTAAAATTTAGTTTTATTGTATATATTTAAGGTATACAGTATAATATTTTGAGACACAGATACTAGTGAGACGATTACTACAATCAAGCAAATGAACATATCCATCACTTCATACACTAGTTTTTAAAACCTTTTATTTTTAAATGTGGAATTTTTATTTATTCATTTATCCATCCTACAACTCATTAATTATTTGTACCAACAATTACTGAATATCTACTCTATGTAAGTCACTTTGTTAAGTTCTGTGGAGGATAAAAACTAAGTCCAATTTTCTGTGTAAATAACATGTTTAATCACTAAGACATTAACGGAGTATTAATTCAACACAAATTTTTCATTTTATTAAAGAGATAGAAAGTCACAGTAATGAAATAATTAAAATAGACAACTTTGTATATAATCATATATATGCAAATGTATATAATTTGTGCATATATGTGTGTATGTGCATATTACACATATAAAATTTTAAATTTAGTAAATATGACTTTTCTTAATTACTTTTTCACTGGTAACATATAAAATGTCTTAAAGCTTATAAATGACTTGGAAGATATCCATTAGTAAACTGATCAAGTAGGGCAATTATTCTTTTTTGGAACACAGTACAAGAAGAACAACAATAACAAGTTACCTTAATCTTTAGATTAGTGCTTCTCAATCTTTTAGGGGGAAAGGAGAGGGATAAAGAATGTTAGCTGTATGAGAATAGGGATGTTGTCTGTCTAGTTCATCACTGTATTACCAGCATTTAGAACTGCACATAGTACCAGACATTACTGCAATAAACATTAGTTGAACTATTGAAGGACAAAACACAAAACCCTTTCAGGAATCCGAGAAGACACATTTTCACAGGGAGATGGTAGTTCACATACATTTCAGGAAAGTGATGGACTCTCCTAAGGCTCACCCACAGCTGCCAGTCTTAGAACCCTAGTCTCAGTTGAAGACAAAAATAAAAGCATGATACATAAACAAGAGTATCGTCCCTAAGCAGAGAGTGCAGCTGCTGTCATCCTGCCAGGCCACCCCTGAAACGTCCATAGGACACTCAGAGGTAATGCTGCCCACAGCAAATTTGGTGTGTAGTAACTTTATTTTCGAAATCCATTGTAACTGATTCTCCAAGATTATTCCAAATACCCAGAGTAAATGCAATGGGTGAAGAAAACTCACCTTAGAAGGGCTACGGGATAGATTATGAATACTGTTTAACATTGTATTCTGTATGCCTTATTTCTGGCCTACAAATAATATCCTGGGAGAGAAAATTTCTCTACTAAAGTATCATGTTGTTCCTTCTTAGTATTAAAATCATTTAAATAGTTGAAAATAAATTTCCCCAATGTCTCTTTGAGATATGCACACTGCAATTTATATACTTATGTGTGTGTATGTGTGTATGGGTACACACAAACACATACATACACACGCCTTAACTTGACTGTCATTATTGAGGTGACCATCCTCTATGGGCTGAATTTTGTCTTCCAAAATACATATGTTAAAGCCCTAAGCTCCAGTACCTCAGAATGTGACTGTATTTGGAGATGAGGTCTTTAAAGAAGGAATTAAGGTGATTCAAGGCTGTTGGGAGTATCCTAATTCAATGGGATTGCTATTCATATAAGAAGGGAAAGAGATGCCACCAGCAGTACATGTGCACAGAGAAAAGACCATATGAGGGAAGAGGCCTCAGAAGAAACCAAACCTGCTGAACCTTGATCTTTGACTTTCAGCCTCCAGAATTGTAAGAAAATACATTTCTATTGTTTAAGCTACTCAATCTTTGGTTATGGTATCTCTAGCAAATGAATATACTGTCCTTCATCCTATGGATCAATTTACTGTCTTCAAATAAAAAGAATAAGAATCATTACCATACTTCAAATCATGTGGTATTAGTGTTCAGTCACCTAGAAGAGCAGCTACATTGACAGTATTATGGTAAATAATGCCATATTATTGTTACATTTACGTATAAAGAAAAAAGAAAAATTATGTTTGTCAAATATCAAGTCTTTGCCAGTCAACTTTATATTATCTATATTTTGTTATTTGTTTAAAATACATTATGAGGTAGGTAATGTTAGTATACTATATGACTGAAAAAATAAGGTTATGGTAGGTGTGGACGTCATCATGGTCTAGGTGTATATCTAAGATTTTTGTTTGTTAGAGAAAGAGTGAATGGTAGTTGTCTTTTAGTATATTATAGTGTATTACTAAGGTACATAACAAATTACCAGAGATTGAGTGGCTTAAGCACCAGGTATTTGTTTTCTCACAGTTCTAGAGACTGGAAGTCCAAGATCAGGGTGTCTGCAGTGTCGGTTTTTTTTTTTTTTTCTGAAGTTTTTTTGTTTGTTTGTAGATGGCCATCTTCCCCCTGTGTCTTCATATAACCCTCCCACTGTTTGTGTCTATGTCTATATTTTCTCATCTTATAAGGACACCAGTCATATTCCATTAAGGGCCATCCTCATTGTACCTTAATTACCACTCTAAGGGCCCTGTCTCCAAATATAGTCACATTCAGAGGTACTGAGATTTAGAACTTCAATATATGGATTTTTTCAGGGCAGGAAACAATTCTGCTCATAACACTTGAATGTTGTGACGTGTTTAAGTGATGGCACTAGAAACATAAAAGTAGGTTCTTTCCTATTTGTAGTGACATAAAAATAATGTTTTAATTTGTTTGCACTAGGAAAAGAACCCATCAGTTAATATAAAAAGAAGAAAAATATTACTATCAGGATTCTAAATCTTTTTATTCTTGTACTTGTATTAAAAATTTGAAGAAGCCGGGCTCGGTGGCTTAGCCTGTAATCCCGCGCCTTTGGGAGGCTGAGGTGAGTGAATTGCGGGTTCGAGATCCGCCTGGGCAGTGAGACCTCATCTCTACAATAAATCAAAAAATCAGCTGGGTGTGGTGGCGCATGCCTGTAATTCCGGCTACTCAGAAGGCTGAGGCGGAAGGATCGCTGGAGCCCAGCAGGCCGAGGCTGCAGTGGCCGGGAGCGGCCACTGCACTCCAGTCTGGACGACAGAGTGAGACTCCAACTCAAAAAAAAAAAAAAAAAAAAAAATTTGAAGAACATATAATCAAGACTGATTAATTAAGTTGTTCATCTTGCCCCTAAAAATTAAGAGTTGATCAGTTCAAAAAAGTCAGTTTAGTGTGATTTATGTTTAGTAGTAAAAAGGTTTTAAGTGTAACATATTTATCATGTCTAAGTTTATATTATTATATAACTAACAATTACAGTAAGAGTATCCTGAGAACAAAAATTTCCTGCTTATGATATAAATACACAGAAGTAGTACCTAATGGCTATTAGGCAAATTCTTTATAACCTTTCTTATTGGTACTTACGTCAACTATTCCCAGAAATCAACGTAATGATTGGTTTTCCTTTGCTGTAACTCAAACGCAGCCCTAATTTTGTTTCTCTGTGAGTAGAAACAAATCCCAAAACCTAAACTTCAAAATGTCCCAAAACCCAAATTTTTTTTAATGCTGACATGATGTTCAACGGAAACGCTCAATGAAGCATTTTTTATTTTGAATTTTCAGATTTGGGAATGTTCAACCATCAAGTATTATGAAATCTGAAAAAGTCTAAAATGCAAAGCACTTCTGATCTCAAACATTTCAGATAAGGGATATTTGACCACTATAACAGTGTCAGTAAAGTCTGGTATTTTACCTAGAAGCACAATCTGGCGAGACAAAATTGTTTAATTCGTTTTACCCATTCTCCCTCAAAATAGTCATTCCTCAACATATTCTAACTTCACAATTGTTGAATAGCTGCACAAATTTTAAATTGAGTCACATTTCTTTTTTATTTTATACTTTTAATTTGCCATTCACCATTGTTGATTTCAATTACCTCATTATTTTCTTAGTTACTTTTTTCGTTTTTTAAGTGAATTGTCTAGTAGATTTGAGGAAATTTTATTTTTTTTACACAAAGTATTTCTATTTCCATGATTGATTATGAAATCATATTTATTTTCAAGTGAGTATTACCAAGTACAAACATTCTATTTATATTAAATATATTTCTTGCCAAGGAATAATGGTAAACAAATTTAGAGCCTCAAGGAAGAAATGTTTTAGTTGAATATTTGTATATGTTAGTAGTGATAGAACACTAAGGGTTTTGTTTTGTTTTTAAGTTTTTATTTGTTTTGCTTTGGCCAAGATTAAGAGTGAAGAAAAGAAAAGTGCTTCTTTCTTCTCAGCCCAAAACGACACTTAACTTGCTTCTGGGGAGCTGCTGCAAGCTCTAACATAGTGGGGAAAATCTGTCTCAAAAATCTTTCTCAAGATTGTATAGTTTTGCATCCTTTTGGTTTTTCTACCACAATTTTAAGATGCATCCTCAGAATTCAGCTGAGTCTTTTTTCTACTTCAAGATAAGCGTGTGTGGTAGCTGGGACACAAAATGAAATATTAGGAAATTTTGTTGTGGTTTGTTCTCAACCAGTAGTGCAGTCCTGTTCTTCTTATATTCCTGTGAAATCTTTGTGAATCTACACTTTAAGTAGAAATGTCTTCCCATCACACTTATAATAAAAACCAAAATTTTGATCCTGACTTTGCAGGGTCTTTCATGGTCTGGTTCCAGCTTACACCTGGTTTCATCTCTCACTCTTTCTGTTGCTATTAGCTAGAAGCAACAAAACAGGGATTCAAGTCGAAATTCATCTGGCACTAAACCCAGTGCTCTTCACTAATATGCTACAATGCCTTTGTAATCACTTACCTTTCTCCCATACAGCAGGTGTCAGGAGGTCTATAACTCTAAATCATATCCCAATCGGAAACGAATTATTTCTTTAAAGTCATTTTTTTAAAGTATAATATCCACAGAGGTATATGTAAAAGCCACAGATGCAATGTTTGGTTACTTTTCTCAAAGTAGACACATCCATGTAACCAAGATCCAGACCAATAAATACAATTTTACCCATGTCCCAGTGGAATCCTTATAACCTCTTCTGAAACCATCCCAAGGGTAATCACTATCATGACTTCTGAAACTACAGATTAGGTTCCTGTTTTTTGACATTATATAAGAGTACAATATGTACTCTTTTGTGTCTAGTTTCTTTTGCTTAATATTAAATTGACAGATTCATCTGTTGAAGGTAGTATAGTTCATTCTCATTGCTGTGCAGATTCCACAACTTTTCTGATATTTTATTGTAGTTGGGAATTTGGGTTGATTTTAGTTTGGAGGTCATTTCAATAGTGCTGCTTTAAACATTCTTGTATATGTCTTTTGTCTATATAGTCATATATTTCATATACATACAAACTTCACCAATTTATATCATTAAAAGTAGTTTGAGACTATGAGAGTTCTCATTATTCTGTATGCTTGTCAACACTTGATAGTGTGTCTGTATAATTTGAGCCCTTCTTATGAGTATGTCATATTATAAGCTCTTTTTAAAAATCTCATTATTTTTAAATAACAAATGTATGTTAACTTTAGAGTAAAAAAAATCAAATGTTTTTGTGATGATAATAAGCAACTGCACTTTTTTATGTATTTACTGTACTATACTTTTAATTTTCATTTCAGAGTGTATTTCTACTTCTTAAAAAAAGTTTACTATAAAGTAGTATGTCATGTTACATCAGCAACAACTTCATACATCTCATGTTTACTGTAATTATATCATTTTTTCCTGTGTTTGATTTAATCACATGTTGTTTAATCATCATGACCACTGATCACACAAAATTCATGGTTAAACATTGCCAGTAAGAGACCACGTTGAAGGATAGACCTGGAAACTTAAGTGAAAAGTGATTAAGGATTATGAAGTTGGAAAATCATTGATGGTTATTGCTCCCCAGTCAGACATGTCCCATTCCTATAGCTACAATTCTGAAGAATGAGAACAAATGATAGAAGCTTCAATGAAGGCAAGCGGTGAGAAAAAATTCAAGCAGGGCCTACATCAGATATGGAGAAACTTCTAATGACTTGAATTGAAGACAGTACAGAAGTGTATCCCTCTCAGCACCATGAGGATCATGGCCAGAGCAATAAGTTCATTTGCAATGTTGAAAGAAAAGTCTGATTGTACTATTGTTAAATCTGCTGCTAGTTTTGGATGATGTACACAATTCAAGAATTATTTATTACATAATGTGAGTGGTAAGTTGTCAAGTGCTGATGTGAAGGCAGATGAAGATTTTTTGGAAACTTTAGATAAACTGATTGTGAAAAAAAATTACTTGCCAGAGGAAATGTTCAGTATGAATGAATCTTCCCTATTATAGAAACAGATGTGCAAAAGAACTTTCATCCCTAAGGAGGTCACATCAATGCTGGGTTTCGAGGCTTTTAAGGATAGGCTAATAGTCTTGCTTGGGGGCAATGTTGCAGCTACAAGTGGAAACTCTGTGGTCTGGCACATTGAGAACCTTCAAGCACATCAATAAGCACACATTGCCAGTGTACTAGATAAGCAATTTGAGGTCATAGATAACCCAGCTCTTCTTCCCAGATGTCCTCCTGAATTTCTCTGCCAGTGAAATTAAGTACTGCTTGGAGAATAATATGCCTTTCAAGATTTTGCTTATTGTTGATAATGCTTTTTCACATCTTCCTTTTATTGGTGATCTGCATCTCAATATCAAAGTAGTTTGTTCCCCTCCAAAAGCCTCCTCTTTGATCCAACCAATAGGTCAAAGAGCTATAGCAGCTACTACCTACTACCTGAGGAGGGCCTAAGACCCGAGGAGGATGCTTGCCCAGGCTATTGGTGCAACTGAGGAAGACACTGACACAATTCTGAAAGGATTGCATCTATGACTGCATCAGGAACCTTGCTTAGACTTGTGGTGTCACCGAGGAGTGTATAAATGGCATCAAGAAGAAGATACTCAAAAGGTTCATCCATGACTTCAAAGGATTTATCAAGGATGAGGCAGTCGAAAAAATCAACAAGGCTGTGATTAAAATGGCAAACAGCTTTGACCTGGTTGTGAATGAAGATGGCACTGAGAGCTCCTGGAGGTGTTTCCTGAGGAATTGACTGACAAGTTGTTAGAACTGGAACGAAACAGAAACATATAGCTGAGAAAGAGACAAGGCAAATGGAACTTGCAGGAGAAGAAAAAGAAGTACCCTCCAATTCACAGGGAAGGGATTTGCAGAAGCTTTTATAGACCTCAACAAGCTCCCTAAAATATTGAAAACACAGACACCAATGCTGAAAGTTTTCATTAATAGAATGTTCATAGTGCGTTATCTGATTATCAACATATCTAAAATGAAAAAAGAAATATAAACCAAGAAATATATCATAAATATATTTCAGAAAAGAGTGACACCATCTCAAAAAGTGCCCCAGATGGGTCCTTCAAGAGGTGTTCCAGAAGAAGGCATTGTTATCATAGGAGATGACAGCTGCATGCATGTTATTACCCTGAAGACCTTCCAGTAGGACAAGATGTGGAGGTAGAAGACAGTGATATTGATGATCTTGGCACTGTACAGGTCTAGGCTAAGTATGTATTTGTTTATCTTTTAACAAAACATTTTAAAAAGTAAAAAATAAAATAAAAAAGATTTGAAAAATAGCTTATACAATGAGGATGAGGACTGACAATTAAGTTCATGAACTCATCCTAGAAAAAGTGCTGCATATCTCATTGCTAAATGTCACTATTGTCACCTTTGAAGTACTCCCCTTGGGAAGCTATGCACTGATGCTAGTGCCCAGTCTGCCCAGCAAAGCAATGTTGGAACTCTTTTTCTGGAATGGCAATCAGAACTGTCGTCATATTACACTTGATATCCTGAATATCATCAAAATGTCTTCCTCTCAATATTTCCTGTATCTTGGAGTAAAGAAAAAAGTCATTGGGGGCAGATCAAGTGAGTAGAGAGAATTTTCCAATACAGTCATTTGTTTACTGGCTAAAAACTCCCTCACTGACAGTGCTGTGTGAGCCGGTGCATTGTCGTGATGTAATAATTCCTTCAAGACCATTTTTGCACACACCTTCTCATGCCAAGATTTTCAGTCAAGATTTTTCTAACTGTTTCTCTATCGATGTTTATTTGGTCTGCTGTGCTTCTCATAGTCATGATTTTGATGCACAAGTTTATGAATTTTTGCAGTTTTCATCAGTTTTGCTCTTTACTGGCCATCCTGACCTCTCTTCTTCAGTGATACTTTCTCTACCCTCAGAAAAACATTTAATCCATGTGTACATTCCTGTTTTCTTTATGGCACTATCCCTGTAAACTTGGACTAATGTGTCCCTGATTTCACTTTCACTCTTACCAAACTTAACAGAGCATTTAATGTTTGTTCATTGTTCTAATTCATGCGCCAACATTCTCGTGACTGCACACAAAAACATACAATGATAATAATGAACACCACTCAGCAAGACACCGCCACATGTCGACACAAACACAGCTGTGAGACACCGATATACCAAGGTTATGAGACTTTACCAAGTTGTTTGTACAGTGCTGCCCATATAAGCGTCTAGTGGCAAGTTCATGAACTTAATTGTCAGAACCCATATAAAGAAAGAAAATATTCATGTACAACTATACAATGTGTCTGTGTTTTAAGCTGTGCCATCACAAAAGGATCATTTTTAAAAATAATTTTTTACTTTATAATCCAATTATAAAGTAAAAAGTTACAGTAAATTAAGCTTAATTTTTTATCAAAGAAAGAAATCTTTGCATAGTATAGTTTAAGTGTCCAGTGTTTTTGACATCTACAGTAGTGTACATTAATGTCCTAGGCCTTCACATTCATTCACCACTCCCTCACCAGAGCAGCTTCCAATCCTGTAAGCTTCATTCATGCTAAATATCCTATACAGGTGCGCCTTTTAAAAGTCTTTAATACCATATATTCACTGTACACTTTCAAAGTTTAGATTTTTTAGAAGCATAAATACTTTTTATTGTGTTATAGTTGCCTACAGTATTCAGTACAGTAACATGCTATACAAGTTTGTAACCTAGGAGCAATAGGCTACACCATATAGCCTAGGTGTGTAGTAGGCTCTACCATCTAGGTTTGTGTAAGTCACTCTATGATGTTCATACAATAACAAAATCACCTAAGGATGCCTTTCTCAGAACATGTCTCTATTGTTAAGAGCACATTACATAAAATAAGATTTTTCTCAGCATCAAGTAACTTCATCTAACAAAATGCAGTGGAAAACTTTCAATACAAATAGGTAAACTTCTACACTATAAATGTTAATGCAAAAATCATATTTTATTGAATACTTTTATTACAATTCTAAAAATCAGCAGTCTTATAACCATATCTTTGCATAGGTCCTTCATGAACTATCTTAAAAAATTCTAAAATGGAATTGTATCAAAGACAACATACTTTGTTAAGGCTTTTGAAGCCTATTGTTAAACAACAGGCACCCCTAACAATCATAGGCTACCAACTTCCTACATTTTTGCCTACACTGGGTGTGAGAATTCTTATTTAGTCATTGTCACACTAGTTTTATTGGTTTCCTTTACTAAGACAATGACTCCAACTCAGTTCCCAGTGTGTCATCGTGGAAGATGTCTGAGCTCCTAGGCAAGCCATGTCTCTGATCTATGTGCTCAAGCAAGTCAGTACTTCTTTTGCTTCCCATTGGCACCATGATTGTCAACTTACAACATTCACCTCTTGTTCGTGCCCATCCTTCTATCACATCATGACCATATCAGGCTTGAATCCTTCCCCAGAAGATTTCCTCACTACCATATACTAAACTATGGTCTTCCCCCTAAATACAAATATTTTGCTAACACACATCCTCTCTTCATGAGGCAGCCATGAGAACAGGTAACCTAGGATTCTTCTTCCTCTGTACTCTTCTAAAAATAGGGAATTTAGATTCTTCTTGGATCCCATCTTTTAAATATGACATTAATGTTTTCTTACTCTTCTTTTTTCTGTTTTCTTATCCTACTTACTTTTATTATTGAAACTCTGGTTAGTAATAGCTTCTGACTAAAGTGAAAAAAGTAATGTGTAAAATATATGAAATAATGTGTTCCACAATAGATAAAGAAAAGATCTGAAACAGTCCTCTGTAATTCTGGATTTTATTTTTTTTAATATCTGAGTTCTTTGGTCCTGGTGGCCTAAGCTGCTCTCTAATCCTGGACACAAGGCAGCAGTGGTGAAGAGGAGACCCCAGGCCCACATTCCAACACACCAGGAGTGTGGATGCCCTTTAAGAATCCCCTTCCAGCTGGAGTCAACACTCTGCCAGAGTACACTGACAATGTGAAAGTGTGAAGTTGATTGGGTCCAGGCCTGAACTGACCTTCTTCAAGTCTGTGTCTCAGAAAACTACTGAGAAAATGGGTCCTTCAACTGTAGACACAGCCTAAAGAGCTCCATTTTTCCAATTGTGTCTCATGAAAAGTTAATGCCCTGTGGTGTTCATCTAAGGAAAAAGAAGTGACTGATCAAAATAACTGGTTTGGTTTTCAAGACTGTCTAACAAACATTCTGAACTTTTTAAAAGTAGGATGCTATACAGAAGGCTCCTGGAGTTGTTCCCTTGAAATAGCTAATAACATGTATAACACTTGTATTTACTGTCACATGATGTTACAGCTCAAGGCTACAGATTTTTTGTATGTGGGGATCCTAGTACTCTAACCTCAAAGTTTATGCCCTCCACCCATTAATTGGCTCCTATGGCAGTGATCAGGACCTGAAAGGGAAGCAGTTAATTGAAGTGGGATGGCCCCAAAATAATGAAACGTGTGTGTGTGTGTGTGTGTGTGTGTGTGTGTGTGTGTGTGTGTGTGTGTGTGTGTGTTGAGACAGGGTCACTCTGTCACTTAAGCTGGAGTGCAAAGGTTCAATCATAGCTCACTGCATCCTTGAACTTCTGGGCTCAAGCGATCTTCCTACCTCTGTCTCCCAAAGTGTTGGGATTATAGGTGTGAGCCACAATGCCCAGCCAACAGTGTGTGTTTACACTGGAACATGGGCTACACCTGTTTATAGAACCTTTTATTCAGTCTTCAGTTCCTTAACTATGGTGAATATTTTGAGGATACTGTAAAAGGGGGCTGTATTTTCTCAAATTAGAGAAGCCCTCTGAGATTCTGTGCCTCTTTTTGTAGAAAATTTGTTGGAAAATCAGATATTGGTGTGAGGCAAATATCGATACGGACAGTCAAGAGACTAAAAATAACGTACTTAAAAACATCAGAATAAAATCATTGAAAAAATTCTTAGAATTTTGATGGGCTGTATTCCTAGCCAAGGTGGTATAAGTTGAAATAATATGTCAAATCTGATTTATTCCATAGGAAAATTATGATTCAGGGAGATATAATCCTTACCAGTTTCTGATACCCAAAAGTTAAAAGGAATTACTACAAATGATCTATCTATTCAAATATAATGGCATGCAAATACTATGTTAAACTTCCTAAACTTAAACTGTTTAAACAGGATAGCACAGCAAAGTCATAAAAGATGACATTTATGACTCTTTATCAGAGGCCTTTGGCCCAATGTTAGAAGATCAGAGACTTTTGCGCAAAACTCTTATCTTTCTTATAAATTCTAGTCTTTTTTTTTTTTTCCTTGAGCAGCACATGTGGCAAAGCAATTAGTATGGCAGGAAAAGCTTTTAGAAGGTTCATGAAACTCAGGAAGAAAATTCCTTGGGTATGTTTGGACTGAATTCTCAAAGAATTTAAGTCTTCAGAGAGACTTAAAGCTAGTAAATGACCTTTTGAGAAAGTGAGCCAGGGAGCTTCCCCTTTGATTCTGGATATTTCTCTGTTGAAATATAGGTATCAGACATATCCCATTTTAGATACTCTTCAGACTTCAAAACATTACTTCCCTGCTTTCAGGAAGTTATTTCATCAGTTTTTGTACTGTGTATTCACTGTGGACCCTGCTGTTATGCAAGGTACCACCATGGCTAAAAATTCACAAGACCATTCTTATTTGCACTGATTTTTTTTTTATTTGATCTTTCACAATGTTACTGCTTCTGTTTCCAAAAGTTTCAAAGCTTTGATTTGAATGCAGCTGGATCCAAGGGTACCTAAAGCCAGGTTTGATCCTGAAATCCCCAAATCAAAAGTATCTCATTTCCGCTATATGTTCTGTACTTGGCCTTGTAATAGTGGACGGCAACCATGAATAGAGCTTGCTTTGTATTTTTTATCAGTCACTTTTATGACTTGGAGACATAATCGGAGAAGACATCTACTCTATACTATGATTTGTTTTGATTTTACTGCACATTTGCCCATAACCAGCATTTTTATCAAATGAAGCAATTGACCTAAGTCTTTAAGTTTCTTTCATTCTATAAATTCCACATAAGGTTTGATTCATATAGTCAAATGACCATTTTACTATACTATTGCAGTTCAGTGTTGAGACTGTCTTTTCTAGAAGGAAAAAGCAAAGTTGTAGAAGGGGATAGATTGGTTGGAGGCAATTACCACATAACTGAGTATCATTCATGTTCCAAGCATTGTGCTGTTACATACATTATGTTATTTAATCCTGACAGCATTCTTATTCCCATTTTTCAGCCAACTGAAAAAAATGAGACTCAGAGCAGTGAAATAATTATCCATGAGGTGGACAAATCAACAGTTTGGATTAAGTTGGAATACGTCTTACACTCATCCTCTTTCCACTATAGCATGCTGCTTTCTAGCTAGACAAGAAAAAATAATCTTATTATTCTACTACCCCATAGAGAAACTACTATTCTCTCTTGTTCTCCCTCCTTCAGCTGTCTGCTTTACTTAGCTCCAGTTGAATCTAAATTAAATGCTCCGCTGCTGATGATGGTAGCAACCCTTGGGTGGCATTAACCAGAGTCGCAGGGGATAAGTGGGATGTTCAAGACTGGGGAAAAGGACATTAAGTTTCCATATGCAAATGAACTGAGACTATGTTTTCTGTTAATAATAGGAGTTAAATTAGTCACTGAGAAATCAGAGACGTTTTCTGAAAAGACAGGAAGCAAAGGTGGCCTATACTTCTTTATGACTTCCAAAGCAAAATGTAATTTTTAATGCACAATAAATGATACAATAATTAGTGAGGCTTAAAAAAAATTCAAAACATAAGATAAAATAATAAAGCATGTGCCAAATATGTCTGCTTACTATTAAATGTAAATGATGTATCATTAACTGCACAGGCTGTTTGGGAAAAGTATAATAAGCAAGAGATACATTGTAGCTATGACTATTTACTTTTTTAATTCTGAAGGAAATTTCAAACTGTGGAATATATAAGCAGAAAGGAAATGAATAATGCATCTAAGTAGCATAAGATACTAAGCCTCACACCTGTTGTGGACAGATAATGTGGAAGAAAAAATTTTGGTGGAAAGATATAGGTGCTGTTTAAATGGAGAATTTTTTGTTGTTGTTGAAACCATATCTAGCAACATCTGAACACCAAATAAAAAACTTTACATTTTCATCTCTCCTTAGAGAGCATATTTTTTAGTTGTTGTTTGGTTTGGGAGAAAATTGCAGTTTAAGATTTACAAACCACTTCATTTGCAAACTGCTATTACTATAGTCTTTGCCTCTGAAAACGTTTAAAGCTGCAGGCAATGAAAAGATGTAGTATTAGAGTTTTTCCTTATAAAGAAAACTCTCATTCTATTGTTAAAAAAAAGGGGGCAGTATAACAATACAGTATTATTTATAGACAGTCATTCATAGAAATAGCATTTCAATGTGCCTTGCTTCGTTTTTAAGATAGAAAGCAGAATCTCTGAGAAAACATATTTTATATAGCTGTTTAAATGCAGTAGAGTTCAAGTAATTATCTTCATCCTGATAAGATTCAAAGAAATTTACATTGGTAGTTGGAGCTTGTCCGTAAAATTAATTCCTTATTACAATATAAATTATGGGTTGTTACTTTTCTCCCCCGAGGAAGGTAAGGTTAGATTTTTCCTATTTAGAGTTGAAATTCTCTAGTTGATAGCTGAAATGTTCCTTATCGCATTTAATTTGTTCTTTTAATTTTTTTCTGATTTCAGCATATCTTATTAAAATTATACATCATCAGCTCTTATTTCCTATTTTTCTTTTCTTTTTTTTTCTTTTTTTCTTTTCTTTGAGTTGGAGTCTCACGCTGTCGCCCAGACTGGAGTGCAGTGGCCGCTCCCGGCCACCGCTGCCTCGACCTGCCGGGCGCCGGCGATCCTTCCGCCTCTGCCTTCCAAGTAGCTGGAACTACAGGCACGTGCTACCACACCTGGCTAATTTTTTGATTTATTGTAGAGATGAGGTCTTGCTAAGTTGCCCAGGTGGGACTTGAACCTGCAGTCTCAGGCATTCCACTCATTCACCTCAGCCTCCTAAAGCGCGGAATTACAGGCTGAGCCACCGAACCCGGCTTGTTTCCTATTTTTCTATCAACTGTTTATCTTAGATCATCCCCGTACAGGGATGTATTTGTTTCCTAGGACTGCCACAACAAATTATCACAAACTTTCTCTTAAAACAACAAAAATGTGTACTCTTAGAGTTCTCGAAGCCAGAAGTTTCATACCAAGGTGGTGGTAGGGCTGAGCTTCCTTCAAAGGCTCCAGAGAAGAATTTTTCCTTGCACCTTCCAACTTCTGGTGCTCCAGTCATTCCTTGGTTTGTGGAGGTATCACTTCATGCTCTCCTTCATCTTTACAAAGTCATTTCTCCTGTGTCTCAGATCTCCTTTCTCATAGAAGAACACCAGTCCCTGGATTTAAGGCCCACCCTTAATTCAGGATAATTAATTTCAAGATACATAACTTAAATATATCTGTAAAGATCCAACTTGTCAATTTCCAAATAAGGTCCCATTCACAGACACTGAAGTATGTTAGTGGTGTTCTCCAGAGAAACAGAACCAATGGGATATATATCTCTTGTTGGAGGCCATTAGTGTAAGTCCTGGCTCAAGAATAAAAGTCTGTAAACCAGAAGTGCTAATGACTGAGGGAAGGAGAAGATGGATGTCCCCACTCAAAAGGAAGCAAATGTACCCTTCCTTTACCTTTATGTGTATTTTTTCCCCTCTCAGGCCCTCAACAGATTGAATGGTCCCTACTACATTAGTGACAGTGATCATTACTCAGTGTATTGATTCAAATGTTAATCTCTTCCAGAAATATCGCACAGACACACTTAGAAATGATTACTTACTTGCTATCTGGGCATCCCTTAGCACAATCAAGTCAACACATGAAATTAACCATCAACCAGGGGTTAGGACTTGAGCATATATTTTGGAGGGACTCAGTTCAATTCATAAAAAAGAATCAAAAATAGACTTTGGAGTTAGACATAGCTAGGTTCGAAGCATGGCTTTGCCATTCACATTGAGGAAGTATTATTAAACCCATAATCCCTCAAAAGAAAGCATGGATTTCACCCTTCGTAAAATGAGATTTTGATAATAATGACAATATTAGCTCCATACATATTGCGCGAAATAATAGTGTGCATTGTGAGATAATCTGTATAAAGTAATTAACTTGCAACCTTGCTCATAAATGACCGTTGTTATTGTTATTGATATTTAGAGTAATTTCATTGGATTTAGTTTCCAGAGAGTTCCTCTTTTCCTTTTATGCTGCAGAAGTTACAAAACAGAAATTGACATGAATCATGTCTGTATTGAAAATCAGAAATATGATGATAAATTTTAAATGAAATTTTAATTGATAAATGAAAAGTGTTTCCTTATGGGATAGTTGTAAGAAGTAAATGGGAAAAAAAAGTATGTTAAAGTGCTTAGCAGTTAGTGTTTAGCGTTAGCTGCTATTATCTACAATCCCCTAAAACCTGCTAGGTTTATGAGGACCATACACTACTTTTTATTTTATTATATTACATTTTATTTTATTTTTAAATTCAAAGATAGCATATATATTGCGTACAACATATTGTTTTGAGCTAAATGTACCTTTTGGAATAAATACTTCTAGTTAATTAGCATATACAGTACATCACATAGTTATCATTTTTGTGAACACTTTACATCCACTGTCTTTGCATTGTTTAGGAAGACAATGTATTGTTAACTATAATCATGTTGCTCAATAGTTCTCTTGAACTTATTCTTCCTATCTAATCGAAATTTTGTGTTATTTGACCAACATCTCCCAACCATGCCCACCAAGCATCTCAGCCCCTAGTAAACTCTATTTTCACTCACCAATAGACACATACGTTGATTCCATATCTCAGCTATTGTGAATGATGCTGCAATGAACATGGGGTGTAGATAAATCTTTGAAACACAGATTCCACTTCCTTTGGATACATACCCAGAAGTAGAATTGTTGAATCACGTAGTGCTATTTTTTAATTTTTTGAGAAAACTCCATACTGTTTTTCATAATGACTGTGCTAATTTACAGTATCACCAACAGAATGTGTGAGGATTTTCTTTTTATCAACTCCTCACCAATACTTGTTATCTTTTGTCTTTTTTGTAGTAGTCACTCTAAAGAGGTATGAGATGATGTTTCATTATGGTTTTAATTTGCATTTCTCTGATGATTAGTGATGTTGAGCATTGTTTCATGTACCTATTGACCATATGTATGTCTTCTTTTCAAAAGTTTCTATTCATATCCATTGCCCATTATTTTAATTGGGTTGTTTATTATCTTACCATTGAGTTGTTTGAGTTTCTAGTATTTATTGGATATAAACTCTATGTCAGATACATAGTCTGCAAATATTTTCTCCCATTCTGTAGGTTGTCCTTTTATTCTGTTGATTATTTTCTTGGCTATGCAAAAAGTTTTTTTTATTTTAATAAAATTCAATTGGTTTATTTGTGCTTTTGCTGCCAGTGTTTTTGAGGTTACATGCAAAAATCATTGCTCAGGCAAATGTCATCAAACTTTACTTCTGCTTTTTATTTGTTTGTTTGTTTTTCAGTAATAGTTTTATAGTTCTGAGTCATCCATTTAAGCTCTTTAATCCCTTTTGAGTTGTTTTTCACATATGGGATAAGATAAGGATCTAATATCATTATTCTTCATGTGGATATATAGGACTCCCTGTATATCCCAGCACCCACTTATTGTGTAGATTGGCTTTTTTTTTTTTTTTTTTTTTTTTTTGTGGTCTCACTCTATCGCCCAGGCTGGAGTGCAGTGACACACTCACTGCTACCCCAGTGTCCATCTGCTGGGGTCCGGCAATCCCTCTGCCTCAGCCTTCCAAGTAACCAAAACTACAGGCATGCATTACCATGCCCGGCTAATTTTTTGATTTATTGTAGAGATGAGGTCTCGCCAAGTTGTCCAGACTGGTTTCGAACCTGTGGGCTCAGGCAATCCTCTCACCTCAGCTTCCCAAAGTGCTAGGATTACAGGCTTGAGCCACTGTACCCAGCTGGTCAGCCTTTTTCTATTGTGTATTCTTAGTGTCTGTTGAAAATCATTGGCTGTAAATGCACAGGTTTATTTCTGGAGCTTCTATCTTGTTCTATGTGTCTGTTTTTATGCCAGTACCATCATGTTTCAGTTACTATAGCTATGTAATATATTTTAAAGTCAGATAGTGTAATGCCTCCAGCTTTGTTCTTTTTATTCAAGATCACATACGCCTTTTTAAATCTCATCTTCCTTTAGGGGACATAATATCATTACTAAATGCACAAATATATTTCTATAGCTTGTCAAATAATCTATTTGTATTTTAAAAATTGGCAACCAATCACAGTTTTATCTGCCAATTGGTGCTTTCTTTCTAACTTGCCATGAATCCTATTATTTTATATATATACCTTTTCAGGATGTTACATGAGCCTTCAGTTTAGCTCATCAAAACTCACCTATCTAAAAGTCCTCATTGCATTGCAGCAGTTTTTCCCAATATCAAGATTATGTTCTTTACAGGCTTTGAAAGTATTTTATAGATGCATCTTCTCCAGAAAAATCTTTTGACACTGACTGTTCCAAATATTAATTGTGCTAAGATTATCTTACTAATTTTATTTTTTTCTTTCTAATCATTGTTCTTTTTTGTTATGAATTTCTTTGTGGCACTAATCTCAAAAATACTGAATTTCTGGGTTGATTCTTTGCTATATTAATAATATGTCTTTAAAGGTTTCAGCTGTGTTATAACTGTCTTAAGTGATTACAGAATGAACGTTTCTGACTTGTAGATAAAGTTGGCTTTTTTGTGGGGGGAGGATCCAAATATTGGTAAACTAACAGTAAGAGGAATCATTTGCCTGCAGGCAGTTTGGTTAAAATTGTTCTCCCTCAGTTCTTATAGACACATTATAATTTGCATTTTAATTTTAATGTCTTCAGAACCATGAAAGCATATTTAGGTAAATGTGCTAATTAGATCTTTGTAAACAACCATATGTTATTTTGGTTTATGAAATTTAAAGAGCAATTAAAAACACATAGATTACCACTTATAGGTGTGGGTGGGGATGAATTTAATCTGCAAAGCAGAAGTGAGTCTGAGGAAAGAGCTAAATTAGAGATGTGCTTAATGATCTTATGGGAGAAACTAAAAGAAGTTTGAAACTTCTTTGGAAAACCGTAAGGCCAAACAATGCTACATACTGAGCCTTGCCATAATTAAATCAAGATACTTGGAAATTATATTTCAGATATCTTTTTAACTAGTGTACCTACCTTAGAGAAATTTTCAAAAGAATTCGTTGGTATGTTTGTTTTTAATGAAGGCATGTCATTCCTTCCCTGGTGACATTCATTTTTACCAGTTTCGCTGTGAAGAGCAGAGTGATATATGAGTGTGATAACTTAAGATGACATCTTACGGTGCGATCTATTATCGCAAAAGATTTAGGGGAAAAGCTCTCTGAAAAACATAATTAAGAAAACAAATGTTTTCAGAAATATAATAAAGATCTTTTATGGTTTTGGTTCAGGAACATCCATTTCTATAATATCATACACTAGGAAATAATCTGCCAATCATCCAAATAACACTTGTATTTTGACTTTTCCGAGTTTTGCTTTCTCCACAAAGATACTAACAAACAAATTGTAAACAGAAAATAAGAAAAAAAAATCCAAAGTTTTTTTAGAAATTTCTTCCTCAAAGCTATTTGAGAAATGGATTAAAGAAATATGTTAAAAGTAGATTTGGAGAAAAGAGACAGTGTTTTCCAAAAGGATGGCCATGTTGTAAATGTATGTTTAGTTTCGCCAATAAAAATAGGCTATATATTGTTAATTGTCTGAATGCTTTGTCTGTTGACTTTGTCTCTGGTCCCTGACTCTTGGTCTGGATTTAAGTAATCAATAGAAATCTTTTGAGTCGGCCTCATAAGTAACCCCTGGTTGGCCCCATTCAGGTGACTGAAGAATCACATTGCTCCACTGAATGCTCTTGTGTCTTGCTTTTGAATTATTTATTTTATGTTTACCTTGGTTGATTTAAAAAGTCTTTAATATCAGGCCAAGATCATAATTTGTAGATACAGAACTCATTGAAAATAAATAATCTAAAGTCAGGATTGCCAAAAGGATAAAAGTTAAATCAACCACAGTTTAAATAATGTGTTCTGAGCTGTGCTGATTCAAATTGGTCCGCTCAGGCCATTGCCTTGCTAAGGTATGGTGTGGCCATGAGCTCTTGGAGCTATGACGATGCCATGTTTTCTTAAGCTTTGCGCCCCCCCTCACCCTTGGGAGGTGAATCTCCTCTTTCTTTCTCTCTCTCTAATTTACTTTTAAATAAACTATATTTTCTAATTAAAACAAAAATCAAATTGGTTAGCTCTGAATGTCTTAGTTTATTTTCTTAATTTCACTGCAGATTCTAAATTTCATCCATTCCTTCCCACCTCAAACTGTGTTCTGTAACTTGTATCTTTACTCAAATCCTGTTTCAGCTGTTTTATACAGGAATCAAGTACCAATGAGCCATGTGGTTAGGTCTGCACAGCTCAGAAACAGAAACATGCATGGTAAGTTCAGTTGACCACATGCAACATTTCTGTAATGAGGTAGTGGATGTATGGCATAAAGAGAAATTTCCCATCACCAAGTTCCCAGTCACTGGTACTACACTTATCCCACTAATTCCTTAAAAATATTGGGGCTACTTTGTATGTTTATGTTAAAACTGTCGGGCTTCTAAAGGACCATGATGATAGTAATGAGAATATCATCTGTTTTTCATGGTGGTGGTGGTTTTCATCAAGATATCAGGACATCTGAGGAATTGTATTTAAAATACTCAACCATCAATATGTCCTGGGCATGGACCATTTAGAAAGAACACTGACCTAAATGCTAAAGCAGCTTAATGGGGCTCCCTGCTGTTTCTTAGATGTGGAGAATTTTGGAAGGTCCAAGGACAATCAATACAGTGCACATCTGAAGTAGATTCAGGAAACTTAAGCAGTAACTGTTTAGCAATTGTACAAAAATGTTTCAGTATCTTAGCTGTCATGACCATGCCAGGGCATAGTCACTAAATATCAGCCATGGACCTTACAAATGCAAGCAAACAGACATAAAAAAGAAGTTGTGCAGTTGTTCGAATGTTACCATTGTGTGCTCTCTTTCTTGCTCTCTGTCTCCCTCTTTATGTATATTTATTATTATACAGTTATTGTAAATAAATTTATTGTAAATATAATAATAAATAATATACATAACAAACAGCTTACTATAATATATACAAGATATATGATAACATAAAAGCATATTACATGTATTCTTGTAGCCAGTTAAGTTTTTTGTGAATAGAATAAGCATATTCATAAGACAGAAGTACAAGTAACACACAATTTGTATATATAAATAATATATAAAATATATAACATATGTATAAAGAAATAACACTCAATAGCAACAACATTAGAATATTACGTTACTATGTAATATTCTTGTCTGGAATTGCTTTAAATTCACTTGTGTACCACATAATAAAATTCATTTCAGATTTCACAGTCACAACTACATATTTAGAAAGTTTTTTATGTATGAGATCAGAAACCAAAGAGCATATTTGTTACTGTCATTGGTTGTCTTGTTTGTTTCATTTAGTTTTTATAGGAATATATTGGATTTTGAACTTGCTAAAAACATTGTGAAATGGTGAAGACTTAAGAAGCTTTTCTTAAATCGCTATTCTTGGAGCTTTCCGGTATGACAAAATCATGTCTCTGTTAGTACTTAAATGAATATTATCCTTCCGTGAAACACTGCAAAAAAAAGAAAAAAAGAAAAGAAAAGAAAGAAAACAGGTCAGCAAACCACATTTGTGCTTTTGTGTGTAAGGGTCCCAAATATTAACACCAGGAACTTAAAGACACACCAGAACTTCCTGAAAGGCATCCCCTGTACCAGATAGAGTTTGGACCAAGAGAAATAACACTTTCCCCCAGAGATTTTCATTTTAAGAACTCTCCAAGGAAGTGAGCTTCTCTGATTTATCTTCTATCTTGTTTATTACACTTAGTTTCTAGCCTGTAGAAGTGAATTAATAAAGGCTTTCTGAATTGATATAATTTACTTCCTGAAAGTTATCATCTGATGATCTTTAAAAAAAACTGTTTTCTTTACAGAAAGTTATTCTTATATCTGCTTTTATAGATACAGCAATCCTCACTTATTCACAATTTCACTTTTCATTATTTCAGTTACCTACAGTCAACTGTCTTCTAAAAACTTTAGAATATTTTGAGACAGAATGAGAACACATTCACATAACTTTTATTACAGTATATTGTTATAATCATTCTATTTTTATTATTAAATATTATTGACTATTGTTGTTAACTTCTTACCGTGCCTAATTAATTAATTTATTTTTATTTCAATAGCTTTAAGGGGTGCACATAGATTTTGGTTATATTAATGCATTGTAAAATTTATAAATTAGACCTTATCACAGGTGTGTATGTATAGGAAAACACCTGTTATGTAAAGGGTTTGGTATTATCTGTGGTTTCAGGCATCAGCTGGGGTCTTGGAACGTATCCCTCATGGATAAGGGGGCACTACTGTATGAGATTTGGAAGAAAGGTAAAGTATAGGAGAGATCTTCTGAAAAAAGAAAATAGTGTTGTTGGAGTGAAATAGAAAATACTTTTTTAATTTATTGAAAACAAAGAGCTTAGAAAGTATAAAACTTTTGGTATAATGTAAGTAAGGGTGTCAGTGGGGAAAGACCTGTAATTGAATAAGAGGATGGAACTTTCTATTTTCTAGCCATTACTCTGGTACATAAACTGCTACAAAAATAGCAATGTATATCAAAAGCAATGTAATAAAGGATTACAGTGATGAATTTTATGAGATTAAGCTGCAGTTAATTTCCTTATGCATTTAAGATTAATAAACTGCTAATTAGAATATGCAAATAAGGGTTTCTGAAGCCTAAAATATATTTTCTAGCACCTTACCTATAAATCTCACTCAGTAACTGTTTTGTTATGTAATTGGGGAATAACAGATTGATGAACCAATCTAATTATGTGAAATTTATATGTGTATGGTATTTTACAATAAAGGACATGAACTAATGTTAAAGTAAGGGAGAGTAGTTGTAGCGTTTATTACAGTTATTAATTACAAAATATAACTTAGTTTGAAAGTACTTTGCACCATACAAACTATAAGCCACACCAAGTACTCTTACTACACATCTGGTGCATAATTGCTGGGTGAGACTGAGCCCATCAGCAATTACGGCAATTATTGGGACTCTTACTTTTACAGCTCACACACATCATACCCAAGCACATATTTCTGGAATATTGCTGATCATCCAGAGACCTAGATGACAACTAATTGCCTTATTATGCAAAGTGGGGAAAGGTATTCATATTTCTTACATCTTCAGTTCTACATTATACACATAGAGTTGCCTGTTTGATGGCAAGCACCACATAAAAGCATATTAGAATTATTATAGTGTCCAATGAAGGCCTTTTGTTATGGGTTTTGATTTTTTTTTTTACTGGTATAAGCATCTTCACAAGGCTGGAAGACAAAAGGCAACTTTAAAATTATCACGGTTATAAAACCTCTAAAGGATCTACATACACACAAGTGCAATGAAGGAATTAGGAGGGATAGAGTCTGCTATTCACTTCTTTGGCAGTATCCCAAATGACATAATATTTAGAGTCCTATTGAAGTTTTTTTTTGTTTCAATACCTTTGGGGGATAAAAATAATTTTGGGTCTGGGTTTTAAAAGTACGCACATTGTACCCAATAGGTAATTTTTCCTTCCCTCTACCCCTCCCTTCCCCTTCTGAGTCTCCTGTGTCTGTGACATCATTCTCTATGACTTTGCAGATCTTATTGAAAATTAATTCATCTGAGTGGCCCAAATGCCAGAGCACTTTGGACACTTTATTTTATTTGATATCTAACATTTACTAACATATTCAAGTGACATAAATTACCTTTATACAGTTCATCTATGTTCTATATATTTGTCCAACATTCCCATAAAAGACAAATGAAATTAATTTAATCCCAATTTAAACAGGTGAATATATGAAATTCTGAGATATGTGGGCCATGATTTGTAATCAATACTGAGAAAATAGAAACTGCAGGTTTTGCAATCTAATCCTGTGCTCTTTATATCAGTTTATTGCCAGAACTGTGTGTAAATAAAATTCAACAAAGAAATACCTAGGAAGGTTTTTTGTGTTGGCATTTATAGCACACTTAATGAAAATATAATATCACCAAGTCTGCCATATTAAGCTGTTTTTGTCTGACTTTTTTATTTTAATCAATATTTTATTAAATTTAGTTTGTCTTTCCTTATATATAAAGATACTGGTATCAACAGCAAAGACCTTGTACATATCGTATCGCTTTCTAGTTTTCTCAGAGCAGTTTGAACAAATGTAATTTTATTAAACTTGAGAAACATAAAATATGTCTAACTAACAAATCGGGGAAATGCATAGTAATTTTTAGAAAGGAAGAACTCCCAAATTATGTATACACTTTTAAGGTTTTTTTAAAAAAATATTCAATTAGCGCTATAGCCCCACAGACTCCGTTACTATTCTGACCTCATTGTGAGTAAAACAACAAAGGTGGCTTCTTTCTCTTCTTTTTTGTTTTTCATGACCATCCAAATCCATGGCACATAATCTGCACTCAATGTTGATGAATGATTTATTACTGACATTTCAAATAGAGTAAGTCAGATCCAAATTTTAAAGTCACAAATGAATTAAAAACATATTTTTATTGTCTGATAGTTTATCTAGCAATGGATGATAACAAGAGATCATACAGATTTGAAATTCTTGAGAAAAACGTAAAACTGCTTTTATCCTGTCTGGCATATTATGATTTTATTCTAACTGTGAGAAAAGTGGTAATGAGATCGTCCTATTTCAACTACCACTGCTTGAAAGAAAACATGTCAGATACAATTTTTCAACAAATTAAGCAGTTTTCTGAAATACTAAAGTTTGTCATTTCAGAATAAAATGTTACAAGAGTTGCTGTTGGTCACTAATGTGCCCTTATCAGCATGTGTATTTTTAATGTGGTAAGATTTAATATTTATTTCTTCTTCACTTACAGCTTGTCTGTATGTTTTATCACCATGGATTTTAAACATATTGAAGAAAGTAGTTTTTCCTCTTAAGATGATTAAATTCCTTAAATGAACTACATTTTTAAACTAAAATTATTAAATCCTCTAAAAGGAACTTTCAAAGCAATATCATTTTCAAATATAAACACTGCTTTGTGTCTTGACTTTCAGATCCCTATAAAAGTCAGTAAGACAACTTTGATTCAGGAGGAATTCTTTAGTATTGGCAAACATATTACATGGTTGCACCTATTAACATTTCAGCTACATACTTAAAAAGAAACCTCTCAGTATGTTAATGAACATTAATATAGTAAACCAGCCATTATCTAAAATTATAATATTTATTACTTTCACATGTTCTAAGAGACTAATCACTGATAGTCATGAGATACCACATAATCCTGAATTACTTTCTAAGTTATTACATACATTCATGAAAGTTGTAATGTTAATTTCATCATGCTCTGTTTTAAGATATTACTAATATAAAGATTATATATATAATCTAGCACTTTGCTTAAATATTTGATTATTTGTACAATTAGGTTGGATGATGATTTATCAAGATTTTTTAACAAAATAAAAAATATTTAGTTTATAAGACATTGTTGGGAGCTACAAAAAGAAATTATAGAGTATCACAAAGTTTTTGAATGGGTACTATGTTAATTCACTTTGACTGTTACTCTTTGAAGATTCTGGGTATCATAGATGGGTAGATCATTTTCTTTTCAATTAGCTATTAGAAACACAACTGAAAGTAGGTACTAGTAAAAAGATATCTTTGAAATACAATTCAGTTTATATTGTTGACATACGAGAATCTGAAATATCATTTCTTCACATCCTGTTTCACCTGTCATTGTCATCTCAAAAATCTATTTCCTCTCACATAAAACTGCAGTGTTTAAAACTATAAAAGCAAACACAGCAGTGAGGAAATTTTCCCCTGGGTCTGTTTGCCATATGCTTTAAAACAGAACTATTTGAATACCAAAATTAGCATTCCTGAACTTGAGTGTGAAGACTTCTGATTTCTTTTACCACCTGCATAAGGGAAACTGGTTTGAGGAATATTCTTCAAATCCTAATGCCTTCCTAAAAAATCAATTTTATACTATAGAGCAATGACTCTTGCCACCTCCTTATGATTGAAAATTTTCAGCAGAAACAGGATGAACTTGACTTCTTTTGGAAATATAATAAAAAATATTTTAAAAATTTAGAAATATGTTCACCTTTTGTGACTTCTCAGGTGCTTATTCTCAATCATAAATAAAATATGTTTCAGATCCAAACAATAGTAAGATCCAAACAATGTTTCAGATCTAAACAATGGTTACTTTGTTCTTTCATTCATACAACAAGGAGTATATACTTGTTTTATATCTCTGTCACAGATGTTCTTGGCATATCAGATACAGCAGTGAATAAACCAAAATACTAATCATCATTCTATAAAGCTCCTATTCTACAGACAAATAAATGAAGAACAGAAATAAACATACATGTACATATATGCATACATATAAACATAAATTTTATAGCATGACAGATGGCAATATTGCTATAGAAAAAGAAAGAAAACAAGAAAGAAGAACAGTGAGTGCAGGATTCAATTTTGAACAAAAATTTGAAGAAGATTATTATACAAATATAAAACTATTTGGTGGAAGATGTTTCCAGGCCTGGAGCAAGCAGATATAAAAGCCCTGACGCTGGAACAGAGCTGGGGAAGAGCAAGGAGAACCATGTGGCCAGAGCCCAGTGGGCCACAAGGAGAAGCTGAGGAGCCAGAAGGGGTGGGGTGGATTTATTGGGCCTGTGTGCCATTAAAAAGGTATTGACTTTAAGTGAGAAGCAATGGCGTTGTGCTTTTGAGCAGAGTAATGAAATGTTCTATTTTTTTTTTTAAATAGCTCATTTTAGGTGCCATCCACAGACAAAGTAAGAAGCAAAAGGGTACAAGATAGGAGACTAGTGAGTATTCTAGAAAAAGATGGTATTGTGGACCTGGGTGGTAGTGATATAGGTGATGAGAGTTGGGCAGATTCTGGATATATTCTGTAGTTTAAGTCATTTGGCTTTTTGTATTTTTTAGCTATGAAATATGACAGAAAGGATGAGTTGAAGATAACGTGAAGGTATTTGATTGAGGAAAGATGATGTTGCCATTTACTAAGACACAAAAGGGTGTAGAAAAACAAAGCTTGGAGAAAATGTCAGAAGTTAGTTTTAGACTTGTTAAGTTTGAGATTCAAAATAAATATCCAAATGGGAACATTGAGTAGACAATTGCATAGCTAAGTCCGGATTTCAGAGAAGAGATGTTTATTAGAAATATGTATTTTGCAGTTGTTGGTATGAAATTGGTATTTAAATCCAGGGGCCCAAATAAGACCACCAGAAAAGTAATATAGATAAAGAAAGGGAGATGTTTAAAGACAGCTCTGGGATAACCAAGATTTATAATTTGTAGAGATGAGAAAAACCAGAAAAGAAGACTGAGAAGGAACAGTCAGTTAAGTAGGAGGAAAACTAGGGGAGTTTAAGTTGTCCTAGAAGGAAGATGGATGTTTCTGCTGAAATTATGCAATTAAATTGTGATGGTAATAGATTTGAAAGACACCAGGAGGGGATGAATTGGAAGCAGTGAAGTTCTGCTTAACAGGAAAGCAAGGGAAAGGGACAGTTGCTAGATATGAATAGAGTAAAAAAAAAATTTGGATAATTTTTAAAGAGAGATTGATTAATGGGTACAAATATACTATTAGATAAAATAGATAGGGTGTAGTGGTCAATGGGGTGACTGTAGTTAACATATATTTATTTTATATTATAAAATAGCTAGAAGAAAATAATTCAAATGTTCTTAACATAAAGAAAAGATAAATATTAACTTGATAGATATTCCAAATACCCTGATTTGATCTTTACACATTATAGGAATGTTTCAAATGATCACATGTACTCCAAAAATACGTGCATCTATTATGTATCAATAAAAATATTAGATGAAATAGCACTACTTTTGTTGGAATGAATTAGTAGAAAGAAAAATAAATGATGCATGAGAAAGAATGATTTGGGGAGAATTAACTTTGTGCAAGAAATTATGGAATACAGTGTACATGTGGACACACTGTGTTATTTAAAAGCAAGGATAGTTGACTCAAAGTGATAGGCAAGGTCTATGAAATTTTTCACAGATAAGTTAATGAATATTATGATGAAGATTTTGAAAATTTTTCCCTGATTCTTTTATGTTCTTAGTGAAGAAAGAAGCTGAGAATAAGAAAGTGTAAAAGCTATGCGGTAGTCAACAAGGAGAGAGGAAGAATGAATGGAATAGAAATGTACAGTAGGATGGCCAGTTGGCCACAGAGACACACGTGAGTTTAGTCATCACAAAGACCATTCTTCATATTATTACTGCTTTTTGTGGAGCTATATTTGGCATAGGTAAAAGGAATAATTGAACTATTGCACAGGGGTTATCCAAATGTGTACAACATGGCAAGAGAGAAGCAAGAGACTCATATAAATAAATAAATGTAAAAATATAAATAAATAAATAAATAAAATAAATGTAATGACCAATTTTGGAAAAAGAGAGAGGTAAGGGCATGAGGAAGAAAAAGAGTGAAAACTTCAACTGGAAGTTCTAACACTGAAATTAGAGTACTAAAACGTGATCTCTCTCGTGTTCCCTAAGGTATCTTTTGTATTTAAAAAGAAAAAAATCTGTATATGCAAATGTAATGATACAATACAGCATTTTCCATTCTCCATTGAGAATGATTCTCATCCTTTTGCGCTATGCCTCATTTTGCAAGGAGGGCATTTTTATGTTGGGAAGTCTTAATGATTACTAATGCTCTGACTGTAGTCTGTGCTGACAGAAGCTGTGTTTCATTGAAGGAAGAAAGCGCTGAATTGTAATAGGACAGAGGGCTACAGGATATTCCCCCACCACAAACTATTTTTTTCTATCTCTTGCTTCCTTTTGATATTTTGCCTTAAAAAACATTTTCTTACCATTTGACCTATAAAAATTACTGGGAAGGCTGTTTTTCATCAGCAGATTTGCTGGAGATAGATAAAGGAGAGGAATTATAGAAGACAGACCAATAATTAAAGAATAAAATGTCTGTAGCCCGAAGGGAAGATCTAATTTTAAGAAGAAAAGTTTAAAAAGCAAAAATAGAAAAAACACAAACAACAAAAACTCTAAAACTTTACAAATTCCTAAAAGAGTACATTTTTATAAAATGAAAGAACACATGCTCACTTCACATTTCCACCCTATTTATCTCTCCCACACTTAAGCCTCACAACTCACATATTTGCCTTTCTCCTGAGTATGACAGCTCAATTCCCAGAACAGCCTATCAGGTCACAAACCATAACTGATCATTTTTGTGTACTTCTTAGATTCTGTTTGCCTGGCAGCAGTGTCTCTTTTAAATGCTAGTTTAAGGCTGAGAAGGTAAAAACATGAGTGAGCCCAGCTCCAGGTAGGGCATGAATCTCAGAAAAATGATGGAGACAAGAGGAACTTTTGTGATTCTACTGTGCTTCAGAGAAGAGAGTAAATTAAATGAGAGGGTGACCTTACAAGAATTTGGAGAATAGCTGTATGTTCTGGCAACTGTTATAATACAGTTACAGTAACTGTTATGAATACCAGTGTCACTAAACTTAACTGAATGATACATACTCTTGAATTCCCTACTATAAGTATCTCAGTATTATGAGATTTTAGTGATTTTCTTAGACAACTAAATATAATCAAGGGACCACTCAAACTGCACACTGCTGGGAATGTTGTAAGAAACCATTATTTCCTTCACTTAACTAAATTTCCATCACAACCTGCATAATTCCAAGTTTCTGGGTCTTATTCAACCCTGGGGGTCAAAACAAAATTTGAATCAAGCATGATAACCTTCCTGAAGTGTTATAGAATAGTCATTTTTTTATTCTTTACAGAAGAGCATTCATCATTACTTTAATCTAGCTCTAATACAAGTAAAGCATTCTATTGTCTTTTCTATCTCTCACATTTTTCTCCTTACACATTTGTTCTATTTCTTTTTGCTCTTCCATAGTGACCCATTTTAATCTTCATTAGTTGTTGCATCATTATTAAAAAGTGATTAGAACATTTACCAAAATATACTTTGTTCTAAGCATCTCACTGTGTACTGTACAAGATGACAAAGGAAATTTAAAACACAACTGCAGTTCTAAAGGTGTGAAAATCTAGAGAGAGGTTATATGATGTAGGTAAAGAAATAGGACTGAAAATTTTGTGCTCATAGAATACATGTGATTAAGATGGGTGAGATTATTGAAAAAGTAAGTTTTCCCCCCGAGTTGGGATTTGAGCTAGAGGACATTCACAAAAAGAATGAAAAACAAATTTCAAATTGAAGGAGACGATAGTCTGAGGAAAAGCTGGATTTGGCCATGATAACTTGTCTGTCTCCCCTTTTATTTCAGCCATAATTTGCCTTTAAACCAAGCAAGTACTTATTTTTTCTCTCTAAATTGTGTGATATTAGGAACCAAAATAAAGGAGTCAAATGGTACAGAGCATCTCTCACCAAATTCCTCTTCCATTCTCCCTTCCTCTGCTTCTTAATGTCTCCAGAGAGTACTTCAAAAAAGGATCTTACTGTACCATTTTTTCTGTTTTTTTAATTTTTATTTTAAAGATGTGGGGTGCAATTCAGGGTTAAGTATACAAATGGTCTTTGTACAGGTAAAATTTGGGCCTCACTTTGGTACCCACTTCACCTGGTTTGAGATCAGTTACCCTTATGGATGAAGTGTGCCCATCCCCCCTTCCCTGGCAGTTTCCCATTACTGCCAATCCCTTTCTTGTAGTATTATGATAATTGTTCAGGGTCCTCTTATGAGTGAGAACATGTAGTACTCAGTTCTTTGTTTCTGTAATAGATCACTGAGTACTAGACTCTAAACCCATTTAGGTTGTTGTGAAGTTCATAATTTTATCCTTCTTTATGGCTGCATAATATTCCATCGTTTATATGTACCACATTTTTTTTATCCAGTACACTTTCAGTGGCAGCCCAGTTGGCTCCATGTTCTTGTTTACTATACCATTTTTCAAGACAAACAGGATAAATTTCAAATCCTTGTCACGGTCTACTCTTTGCTCCATGCTGTGGGCCCTGTTTCACTAACCTTATCTTTCTCTGCTGGCAATTCCCTTTCTCCAAAATGAATTTCTTCCACATTTTCCAAGCTAACTGCCTAACAGTTTTTGCTGCAACAGAGATGCTATCTTCTTTATGAAGTCTTCCTTTAGGAAAAATACACTAATCTTTCTGTTTCTTCTTTAAAACTAAACAGGTTTCTTTCATTGTATTACATTTCTGTGTAGCCTTCCTTCTACTTCTGTAAGATCTTTGAAGGCAGGGGAAATTCATTCATCATCACCCCAATACAACGTTTCTAAGCAACTGCTATGTCTCAGACATTATGCCTGATATTTGTGACAATGGTGACCAAAAATCAGACATAGACCCTTCCTTCATGAAGGTTCTCAAGTAATAAAAAAGATATTCATCAAATAATCACACAACAAGTTAATTTTAATCTAGTACAAAGCAAAAGTACCAAGCAATATGAAAACATAGAGCGGCCGGGCTCGGTGGCTCAGCCTGTAATCCCACGCTTTGGGAGGCCGAGGTGAGTGGATTGCCTGAGCCCGTGGGTTGGAGACCCGCCTGGGCACCTTGGTGAGATCTCATCTCTACAGTAATTCAAAAAATCAGCCAGGCGTGGTAGCGCATGCCTGTAATTCCGGCTACTTGGAAGGCTGAGGCCGAAGGATTGCCGGAGCCCAGCAGGCCGAGGCTGCGGTGGCCGGGAGCAGCCACTGCCCTCCAGTCTGGGCGACAGAGTGAGACTCCAACTCAAAAAAGAAAAGAAAAGAAAAGAAAAGAAAAGAAAAGAAAAGAAAAGAAAAGAAAAGAAAAGAAAAGAAAAGAAAAGAAAAGAAAAGAAAAGAAAAGAAAAGAAAAGAAAAGAAAAGAAAAGAAAAGAAAAGAAAAGAAAAGAAAAGAAAAGAAAAGAAAAGAAAAGAAAAGAAAAGAAAAGAAAAGAAAAGATAGAACAAGGAAACCAAATGGATTCTGGGCTGTTAGAGTAGGAGGTGGCATTGGGAGGAGCCTCTTTGAGTATGAAGGTTTGCATATGTGTATATGCTTTTCTTTTAATAAATTGGGATAACATAAAACCTTTTAGTTTTTCTATTGACTATCACTATATACGTTAATAATATAATTAATCCTTTGAGTAGTATTAACCTTAAAGTGGATCTTTTGACTCTCTGTCACCAAAATGAGAAAATTTAAGTTGTATTTGCAATGTAATTTTTTGTGTATCTGTAGCGTAATCGTTGCCTAGTATATTTCCCTCCTCCCTGCCTCAAAGGTTAGTTATATTGCTATATCAATTTTTCTAGCAGTTATCTTTATGTAATAATGTGTTCGTAACTGCCTTTCCAAGTCCACTTCCAAAATGGATGTTGACTGACTTTTTGCTTGTTTATGAAAGGAAAACAGTGAAGATGAATATCAGAACTTCACTCATTCATCATGATGTAAGTGAATTTTTTGCTTAATCAGATAACCACTTTTGAATTATAGAAGAATGCTTTCTCAATCTTTGTGCTACTCAATATGTAATTGCTGCAGACATAACACACTTTTAAGTTTAATCTGCATTATTAACATTTTCTTTATTTCTTAAGCTTGACCATCAAAAAAGCAATGTCAGACTCTGATTTGCAGCATTTGTCCATTTATATGGTATAAATATTCCCAGCATGACTTATTTCAAGCTGCCATCCCTCCAGAATGCAGAAAAGGAAACAGATGGGTCCAGCCAGCATACCACTATGTGGGTTTCCTCTGTGTACTTGCATTTGATATAAACAGCCTTGATAGCATAAATAACAGTAAAATGTAGTAAAATAAATTAAGTTATAACTTTTGTGTACTTAACACATGAGTTTTGATGCAACTTGTTTAATTGTAAATTAACATACTCTTATTTTTAATTGGTAAACTTGCTTTTTAGAGCAGTTTTAGGTTCACATCAAAATTAAGCACAAAATATAGAGTTTCCACATACCCCTTCCTCACACATGCACCAACTCCCCCACTATCAACATTCCACACAAGAGTGATTTCATTTGTTACACTCAATAAATCTATATTGACACATCACTATCAATTCAAGTCGATAGTTTATCTTAGAGTTCACTTTGGTGTTGTGCTTTCTATGGTTTTGACAATTGTATAATAACACATATCCACCATTGTAGTATCGCACAGAATAGTTTCACTGCCTTAAAATCCTCTTTGCTCTGCCTGTTCATCCTTTCATTCCCCCAACCCCTGCCAACAACTAATATTTTTACTGTCTCCAGGGTTTTGCCTTTTCCAAGATGTCATATGGTTGGAACATATAGTATATAGCCTTTTCAAGTTGGCTTATTTTATGTAGTAATATACATTTAAGTTTGCTCCATGTGGTTTCATGACTGGATAGCTCATTTTGTTTTAGCATCAAATAATATGCCATTGTTGGAATGTTCCACAGTTTATTTATCCATTTAACTCCTGAAGGATATCTTGATTGCTTTCATTGGCAATTATGAATAAAGTCTCTATAAACATCCCTATGCATGTTTTTGTGTGAATGTAAGTTTTCTGCTCCTTTGGGTAAATACCAAGCAACTCAATTGCTGGATTCCAAGGTAAAAGTATGTTCAAGTTTGTGAGAAACTGCCAAACTATTTTCTAAAGGAGCTGTATTTGCATTTTTACCAGCAGTGAATGAGTTCCTGTTGCTCCTCATTCTTGGCAGCGTTTAGTGTTGTCAGTGTTCTAGATTTTGAACATGTTATTAACTGTGTAGTGATATCTAATTGTCATTTTAGTTTTCATTTCCTTAATGACATATGATGTGGATAATATTTTTAGGTTTATTTACTATCTGTATATCTTCCTTGGGGAATTGTCTGTTAAGATCTTTGATCCATTTTTAAATTGGTTTGTTTGTTTGCTTAGTGTGGTGTTTTAAGAGGTTTATTTAAAAACTTATTTTGGATGACACCATCAAATATTTCTTTTGTGAATGTTTTATCTCAGTCTGTGGCTTGTCATTATATTCTCTTGGCATTTATATTTCACTGAGCACAACATTTTTTATTTTAATGAAGTCTGCGTTAGCCATTTTTTCCTATAAATTGTGCCTTATGTGCTGTATCTAAAAAGTCATTACCAAATCATAGGTCATCTGGCTTTTCTCATATGTTAGTTCTAGGAGTTTTATGTTTTTGATTTTTATAATTCGGTCTATAATCCATTTTGAGTTAATTATTTTGGGGAAGAGTATAAGGTCTGTATGTAGATTTTTTTTGGTTTTTGCTTATGTCTAGTTCCAGCACTATTTGTTGAAAAAAACTGTTCTTTCTTCATTGCATTGCCTTTGCTGCTTTGTCAAAAAAATGGTTGAGTTTATTTATGTAGGTGCATTTCTGGGCTCTCTATTCTGTTCAGCTGATCTATTTGTCTAATCTTTTGCCAATACCAATACCACACTGTATTGATTACTTTAGCTTTATAGTAAGTTTGAAACTTGAGTAATGTCAGTTCTCCAAGTTTGATCTTGTTTAATATTGCATTGACTATTTTGAGCCTTTTGTATCTCTCTGTGATCTGTAAGATCACTTTGTCAATACCCAGAAAATAGCTCGCTCAGATTTTGATTGGGATTGCATTGACTTTATAGATCAAGTTGGAAATAATGGATATCTTGATAATATTGAGTCTTTCTAAGAACTTGCAATATTTCCCCATTTTTTTGGTTATTCTTTGAATTATTTCATTAGAGTTTTGAAGTTATCCTGTTATAATTCTTATACATATTTTGTTAGATTTATTCCTAGATATACCATTTTTGAGATCACTGATGTAAATGGCATTGTGCTTTGAATTTCAAAACTCATTAATTGCTGGCATATAGGAAAGTGATTGACGTTTGTTTATTAACCTTTTGTCTTGCAAACATACTATAATACCTTATTAGTTCCAGGAGTTTGTTGTTGTTGTTGAATCTGTCACATTTTCTACGTAGACATTCAAGTCATCTGTGAACAAAAACAGTTTTATTTCTTTTCCCCCAATATGTATGCCTTTTATTTTTCTTTCTTATCTTACTGCTTTAGCTAAGACTTCCAGTTCAGTGTTGAAAATCAGTTGTGAGAGAGGATATTCGTGCTTTGTTCCTGATCTTAGCCGGAAAGCATCAGTTAAATGTTAGCTGACCAGTGGCAGTGGCTCAAGCCTGTAATCCCAACACTTTGGGATGCTTAAGCAAGAGGACTGCCTGAGTCCAGGGGTTTAATATCAGCCTGGGCAACTTGGTGAGACCTAGTATCTACAATAAATCAAAAAATTATTTGGACGTGATGGTGCATGCCTATAGTTCCAGCTACTTGGAAGGCTGAGGCGGAAGGATTACCTGAGCTCAGCAGATCAAGCATGCCACTGCACTCTAGCCTGGGTGACAGAGTGAGACTCCAACTCAAAAATAAAATAAAATAAAATAAAAGTTAGCTGTAGGTATTCTGTGAATTTTTTTTATTACATGGAGGTTTTCCTATATTCCTAGTTTACTGAGTGTTGTTTTGTTCCGTTTTATCATATCTGGGTGTTGGATTTTGTCATATTCTCTTTCTGCATCACTTGATGATAATCGTGATTTTTTTTCTTATTTAACCTATTGATATGCTGGATTACAGTAACTGATTTTTAGAAGTTGAACTATTCTTGCATACCCAGAATAAATCATACTTGGTCATGTTAGATTGAATATGCTAATATTTTCTTGAGGATTTTTACATTTATTACATAAGAGATGTTGGTCTACAGTTTTATTTTCTTGTAATGTCTTTGGTTTCGGTATTAGGGTAACACTGGCCTCATAGAATGAGTTAAGTATCTGCTTCTAACTTCTAAAAGTAATTTTAGAGAATTGATGTAATTTCTTTTTGAAATGCTTGGTAAAATTCACCAGTGCATTGATTTGGGTCTGCTCCTTTCTGGTTTTGAAGGTTATTAGTCATTGATTGAATTTTTTTAATAGGCATAGGCTTTTCATATTTTCAATTTTTTTCTTGAAGGAGTTTTGATAGGCTGTGTTTCCAAGGAATTTACCCATTTCATCTAGGTCAGTGGTCCCCAACATTTTTGGTATCAGGGACCGATTTCATGGAAGACAATGTTTTCATGAACCAGGGTGGGAGGAATGGTTTCAGGATGATTCAAGCACATAATATTTATTGCTCACTTTATTTCTATTATTATTACATTGTAATGTATAATAAGATATTTATGCAATTCACCATTTAAAAAAAGAGGCACAGGCGGAAAAGGTAAATACAATAATGGGCAGGTTAGCATGGACTAAAATAAGTGTTGGAGTCTGACCTAAAGCCTGCCATCAGATGCAGCTATACAATTGAAGTGCATCAACTCACTGATAAGATATTGACATGAGTCTGCAGGTAACTGATTTATTATGGTCTCTGTGCAGTCAAACCTCACTGCTAATGTTAATCTGTGTTTGCCACCATTCCCCAGCACTAGCATCACTGCCTCGGGTCCACCTCAGATCATCAGGTTTTAGATTCTCATAAGAAGCATGCAACTTGGATCCTTCGCACGCACAGTTTACAATAGGGTTCACACTTCTATGAGAATCTAATGCCACAGCTTGATCTAATAGAAGGTGGAGGCATGGGAGTTGGGGACCCCGATCTAGGTCATTAAATTGATGGGTTTAGAATTGTTCACAGTATTTCTTTGTTGTCTTTTTAATGTTCATGAGATATATAATGATGTCTCCTCTTTCATTTCTGATATTGATATGCTAATAATTGGTGCCCTCTCTTTTTTCCTCAGCTTTCTAGGCAAAAGGTTTATCAATAAGTCTTTTCAAAGGTCCTGTTTCTGGTTTTATTGATTTTTCCCTATCAATTTTCTGTTATCAGTTTTACTGCTTTCTGCTCTAATTTTCATTATTTATTTCTTCGGCCAACTTTAGAATTGATTTGTCCTTCTTTTTTTAGCTTTTTAAGATGTCCCGCCAGGCTCAGTGGCTCATCCTGTAATCCCACGCCTTTGGGAGGCTGAGGTGAGTGGATTGCCTGAGCCCGTGGGTTCGTAACCCGCCCGGGCAGCGAGACCTCATCTCTACAATAAATCAAAAAACCAGCCGGGCGTGGTAGCGCATGCCTGTAATTCCGGCTACTTGGAAGACTGAGGCGGAAGGATTGCCGGAGCCCAGCAGGTCGAGGCTGCGGTGGCCGGGAGTGGCCACTGCACTCCTGTCTGGGCGACAGAGTGAGATTCCAACTCAAAAAAAAAAAAGATTTCCCAAAATGGAAGTTTAGTTGTATGATTTTTTGTCTAATATATGTTTTCAATGCTGCAATTTTCCTCTAAGTATGGCTTTAATGGCATGCCTACAATTTTGATTAGTTGTGTTTTCATTTTTATTTAGTTCAAAATGTTTTTAAATTTTTTTTAGATTTCTTTTTTGAACCATGTATTATTTAGAAGTGTGTTATTTGCCAAGTAATTTCAAATTTGTTTAGCTATCTTTCTTCATTGATTAATAGCTTAATTCTGTTTTAGTCGGAAGCAGATGTTGTATGATTTGTGTTTCTTTTTGATTTTCTGAGGTGTGTATTATGGCCCAGAATGTGATCTGTTTTCGTGGATATGTTATGTGAATTTAAGAATAATGTACATTCTGCTGTTGGATGAAGTAGACTATAAGTAATGACTGTGTTCAATTGACTGATAGTGTTGTTGAGTTCAACTATTTCTTTATTCTGTCTGCTGGATTTGTCTATTTCTGATACAAGGGTGAAGTCTTCAATTATAATTGCAGAGTTATCTATTTCTCTGTGCAGTTCTATCAGCTTTTGTTTTAAGTATTTATACCTTCTGTTATTAGACACATATATATGAAGGAATTAAGGATGAACTTATGAATCATTATGTAATGCCATCTTTATTCCTGCTAACTTTTCTTGCTGTGAGGTCTACTCTGCCTGAAATTAATCCAGCTACTCCTATTTTGCTTTGATTCGTGTTAGCACAGTATATCTTTCTCCTTCCATTTATTTTTTATCTATATTTGTCTGAATTTAAAATGAGTTTTATGTATAAAACATATAGTTGGGTTTTTTTTTTATTCGCTCTGACAATTTCTATGTTTTAATTGGGGCATATATACCATGGACATTTAAGGTAATCATTGCTATAGTTCAAATAATATCTACAATATTTGTTCCTGTTTTTTATTTCTTGCTCTTGCTCTTTGTTCCTGTTTTTATCTTCCACACATTTTCTGCTTTTTGTGGTTTTGGTTAAGCATTTTATGTGACTCTATTTTCTTTTAGTATGTCAATTATACTTCTTGTTTTAACATTTTTAGTGGTTGCCCTATTTGCAACTAATCCAAATCCACTTTCAAATAACTTTTACAAGTAATACAAGTACCTTATAATAGCAAAATACTTCTAATTTCTTCTCCCATTTTATACATTGATGGCATTTCTTTTATTTATACAGAAGCATAAAATATATATATAATCATAAATTATAGAGCACATTGTTATCATTATGAACAAACTGTTATATGTTGGATTAATAAGAATAGGAAAAATACACGTTTTTATTTACCTTCACTTACTCATTTGTTGCTCTTTTTTCTTTTTTTTTTTGAAAGCAGGAAATATTGAGAGGACAGAAAAGCTGCCACAGTGGGTGGGGACCTGAAGGGGTTTCCTCTTTTTTCTTTATGTGGACCTATATATCATTTTTTTATATATCATTTTATATATCATTTTATCATCTCTGAAAAACTTGTTTTAACATTTTTTGTATGTCAGGTCTATTGATAACACATTTTCTCAATTTTATTTATCTGAGAAAGATTTTTTTCCCCTTCACTGTTGAAGGACAGTTCTGCAGAATACAGAATTTTATGTTGGTGGAGTTTTATTGTCTCAATACTTTGAATATTTGACTCTACTCTTTTCTTGCTTGCATAGTGTTTGAGGAGAAGTTAGATGTATTTCTTATTCTTGCTTCCCTATAGAAGAAGTGGTGTTGTCTCCCTCAGATTTCCTTCAAGATTTTTTTTTTAATCTTTGATGTTTTAAAGTTTGAATATGATGTACCTATTTAAAAAATAATTTTTTTAGGCTCTGATAAAATAGTTTATCTTGTGGGAAAGCACTGTTAAGAACAGAATTGCTGATATATTTCAAAATGGCAACTTGTGGGGACTTTTTTCCTATACTTATTGTAAGGACCTGTAAGAAAACTAGAGGGAGAGTTCACAGAAGTATAAAAATTCCTATAAGTGGATCCTGCTGGAGTTTTTACTCTTTCAGTCTTGTACACTGAACCTCCAGAAATTCATCAATTAGAATTTAGAGTTTTCTACTCTAGTACTGTTTCTTGAAGAGGTTTGTGCTCATGAATTTCTGTTTGGGAAAATTGTAATTTTCTGTATCTACCCATCTGTTTCTCCAATTTTGTCCTGTGGTTTGTTCTGTGACTTCACTCCTCTGGTTGATCTATGAAGAGTTGTTCATTTTTCATTTTGTTCGTATTTTTACTTATTGTTAGAATGGAGTCAGAATTTCTAAGCTCCTTCCATGCAAGACTAGAAAAAAGAAGTCTATACTTTAACTTTTATAATGACTTTATTTCACAACCAGCTTGAAAATTTCCTAAAAATTTAACAGTCATCTCTTGTGAGCCAGTTTAAGGGTGGAAGTAACAATGCATTCCAACACACTATCACCTTCATACCATTACATACCATACTTTTTTCTCATTGTGATAGCTTTAGAAGGTACAAATGATTTGGGGTTACATGGTTGTGTTGTATAGTGCCAAAGATGTCAGAATTTTAAGGGTACCCTCCACCTCCATCTGTGTGCATTGCACCCAACTGGTGATTTTTCATTCCTACCTTCCCTCTCACCCTTCCCTTCTGAGTCTTCAATGTTCCTTATGTCATTCTATATGCCTTTCCAGTTCTTTAGTTTGGTTCAAACTTGTATGTGAGAACACGGGATATTTGGTTTTCCATCCCTTGCATTACTTTACTTAGGATGATGTTCTTTAATTCCATCCAAGTTGCTGCAAAAGACAGTGTCTCATTCTTTTTCATGGAAGAAGAGTATTCCAATGTATGTGTAGATAGAGAGATCTATTCACATTATCTACAATTCACATTATTTTTGTGGATGTTTTCATTATCCACTGGTCATTTAATGGGTATTTGGGTTGATTCCACATCTTTGCAACTGTGAATTATGAGCATACAAGTACAGATGTCACTTCTGCATAATGACTTCTGTTCTTTGGGTAACTAGCAAATAGTGGAATTGCTGGATCAAATGGCAGATCTACTTTTAGTTCTTTGAGAAATCCCCATACTGATGTTCATACAAGTTGTATTAGCTTACACTCCCACCAACATTGTATAAGTGTTTCCTTTTCTCCACATCTGCACCAAGATCCATTTTCTTTTTATTTTTTAACAATGGTTATTCAGACTGGTGTAAGGTGTCATCTCACTGTGGTTTTAATTTGCATTTCCTTGTTGCTTGGTGATGTTGAGCATTGTTCATATGTTTGTTGACAATTTGTATATTTTCTTTTAAGAGATGTCTGTTCATATCATTTACCCAGTTTTTAATGGGGTTATTTGTCTTTTTCTTACTGATTTGTTTGGGTTCTTTGTAGATTCTGGATATTAGTTTTTGTCAGATGTATAGTTTGCAAAAATACTCTCTTATTCTGTATGATATCTATTAACTTGGTTGATTTTTTTTTTACTATGAAGAAGATTTTTAGTTTAATTAAGGTCCACTTGTTTATTTTTGTTTTTGTTGCACTTGCTTTAGAGATATTAGCCATAAATTCTTTCTTAGGCCAATATCCAGAAAAGTTTTTCCTAGGTTTTGTTCTAGAAATTTTTTGGTTTCAAGTCTGGCATTTAAGTCTTTAATTCATCTTGAGCTAATTTTTGTATATGGTGAGAGATGGACACCATTTGTCCTATGAGTGCTGACCTGTTATGGTGCACTCCCTTTTACCTTGAAAGTAGTAATCCATGAGGGCTTGACCACTATGAGTACTGCTGCTCTTGTGGATCTAGCTGCCCTATGAGGCTGCCACAGTTTGACGTGCAGAAGAGTGCCTGTAAATGATCCGGTGATGTGAAGACCCAAGGATTGAATTCTAATAAGAGTTGTTCACTGACATCTCTGGAGGACCCTCTGGAGAAGCTCTCTGATGCCTCAGTGTATGGAATAGTTTTTGAGATGTGTAGTGACATTGCCTTGTTCTTATCTCCTTCTTAAGGGATGTATTATTTTCTCAGCTGTTGTAATGAGCTGTGCTAGCTGACCTCCAGCCAGCATGTGGCGCTTGCCAGAAACAGCCCTCTCTGGTGGTGGCCATGAGCTTTCTGCTTGGCCTCTGTTGCCTCAGGGAAGTACACAGATGACCTAGGCTATGAGCAGAGCTATGAGAGTTCCCAAAGTCCCACCCACCCCCATCTCTAGACTTTCCAGGAAGATAGCGGGGGGAAATTGGTCAGAGAGGGCTAGGTCAGACTGGACTGCTCTCCAGCTTCCCACCTGTGTGTACAAATGACTACCCCAGTAGTAAATGGGAGAGAAGAGTGGTCCCCTGGCCACTATGGCCATGCTGCAGAAGTAATTGAGTCATCTCTTCCTGAGTTCACACAGGAAGAGAGGGATTGCCAGGGCAAGAGGTTTCCTCAGGTTCCCTTGCTCTTGCCAGAGTCTGTCTGCACTCAGATCTCAGAGGTTGCTTCCCAGACCAGGTCTGACAAGTCTTCATTTCAGCTCCCCACCTGGGGTACCCAGTGGAAATCAGGAGTGGGAAGGGGTGCCCTGGCCTCTGTGGCAGCACTGCAGGAATGGCAGAATCCTCTATTGCACAGATGCATAAATGCAGAAAGGGGTTTCCAGAAGGATGGGATTCTTATTGCCATCCCCCTTGCCAGAGGCTGTTGGAGTTCAGAACTCAAAAGTTCCTTCAGCAACAGAGACTCTTGCTGCAACTTGCCCCAGACAGAAACTGCTGGCAGCAGCGGAATTTGCCCTTCAAGCAAATGAAAAAGTCCCGAAGCTGGCCACATAACACAGCCTACAGGGGTCAAGTCCTTGGATGGCTCGACCAGAGGTGTTCAGATCTCGAATGACTGCACAGCTCCATAAGAGTTCTTGTAGCATGCAGCTGTGCCATATCCAGGTCATTTCCCATGTGAGACTGAAATCCTTTAGACCTTGAGGGACCTTCTAAATCTGTGACAGGAGCACCAAATTTCTAATTTTCTGTACTCACCATTTCCCTATGTCCAGAGGCTCTACCTAACACACTTAAACATTAATTATTGATTGATTTGTTTGTGAGTAGTGTCTGTTACGAACTTCTATTAAAGATAAAAATTACTGCATATACTGTTTCTTTACTCCTCCCCCATCAACTCAATTCATTGTCACATTTTACTATTTACATCCCTATAAAAACCAATGTCAAGTCATTGGCTCACATTTTTGCATATAATTAGAGACACTAATCAATGTCAATTTTTAAAAAAGAAATAAAAATAAAAACCTTAGAGGAAAAGATTATCATCAGCAGCAAACTTATCACATGATAAAGTGAGGAAGATCTTTCCAAGCAGGAAACAGAAACTGGACATTATAAAGTAATGACTGATCAGTTGAGCTGCAGGAAGAACTTTACACATTTGATCACATAGAAGCAAGAATGCATATAAAAAGAAAGGGTTACTAGTACTCTTACTAAGTGTTTATAATTTAGCTTGAAAGCTATTATTTGATAGAGAAAAGAAGAAATATGTAGAGAGTCATCTACGGTGACTTAAGCAAGCCAAACTGGGATCAAAGTTCACATGTCCTCACCATTAAAATTCCTTTTCTTTAAAGAAAGTTTTAAAAAACCTAGCTTTAGTATTACAGAAAAATTATGAAAACTTTTACCTTTTACTTTTAATTTTTTCTTATTGAGGTGTGAAAGGAGGTGCCTATAAAAATCTATAATAGCCGGGCTCAGTGGCTCAGCCTATAATCCCGCACCTTTGGGAGGCTGAGGTGAGAGGATTGCCTGAGCCTGTGGGTTCAAGACCCGCCTGGGCAGCGAGACCTCATCTCTACAATAAATAAAAAAATCAACTGGGCGTGGTAGCACATGCCTGTAGTTCCGGCTACTTGGAAGGCTGAGGCGAAAGGATCTCCGGAGTCCAGCAGGTCGAGGCTGCGGTGACTGGGAGTGGCCACTGCACTCCAGTCTGGGCGACAGAGTGAGATTCCAACTCAGAAAAAAGAAATCTAAAGAAATCTATAATAAACTTAGTTTAGCATAGTCCTTTTGCCTTAGCATAGCCATTTTTGCTTAGACTTTACCCCTGACACGCTTTGAATCTAGCAAAGTTTAGACATAGATACATTTCCAATAGTCAGGTTTTAGGAGGCGCTCAGACATCTTAAAATTACATTTTACTGTAGATCAAGGAACAGTCTACCCCAACTCTTCGGCAAATCTCCATCAGATGCAAGACAAGGACAGAGCCATAGAATTGATAATAGACCATCTTTTTGCTAAGAAGTTTGTGGTTTGCAAATGTCTGACAGGTCTCTTGCAGGAAAGCCTCTCCCCTTGTCTCCTCCCATCTAGCCCACCATCATGGCAGTAATCATGTGACTAACCCATCCACTTGCCTGCTGTTCATTACCTGACATCAGTACCTATGCTTACCCGCCCCTTCATGATGACGTGAAACAGACCACCACCCAACCACCTTAAGGACATGCCCCCATCCAAGGGAAATGTTTAAAAGGACTCAACCACAAGCAACCATTTTGCCATTGCCTTGCCAAGCTATGGTATGGCCATTGCTCTTGCAGCTATGGCCAGGCCATGTTTTCTTAAGATTTCACCCTTTCCTACCTTAGGGAGGTGAATCTCCTTTTTTCTCTCTCTCTCTTTCTAATCTACTTTATACATAAAACTATATTCTGTAACCTAACTTCTGTGCAATTCTTTGCATCTTTCATGCAGCATCAGATCGCACACCAGACACCCACACCCCGGTGGGCCTGACCTTGTAATTCACATAATATAAAATTCACAATTTTAAAGTGAACAATTCAGTGGCATTTAGTTTATGCATAATTGGCAATAACTATGTCTATCTAGTTCCAAACATTTTTATCACCCCAAAGGAAACGCTATACTCATCAAGGAGTTGTTCTTTGTCCTAGATTCCCTCAGCTCCTGGCAACTACCAATCTGTGTTTCTCTCTATGTATTTACCTATTCTGAATATTTTATACAAATGGAATCATGCAATATGTGTTTGTTTGGTTTTTTTTTGTATCTAGTTTCTTTTACTTAGAGTAATATTTTCAAGGTTCATCTACCCACTAATCTTAATGACTTTTCAAGTTCTAACACAGACATTTAGAAAAAGTTATTATTTTCCTGCTTTAATCACAGTTTTTTCTTTACTTTTCACTTTGTGTTGGTAATGATTGGAATCATATCTATTCCTAAGTCGGGCTGAAATTTTTCCCTTCAAAGTTTTTCTTTCAATTCTCTAGTTGCATCAAAAAAGTAAATGTAAACATCTAGAGTCAGTGATAATATCAATACAGATGTGATGGCAAAATCTACCGTGGACTAAAATGATTCAGGAAAAATACCCAGAGATAATTATGAATCATTAACATGTAGCAAAATACAAGTGAGTGTCACCATTGCCCAATGTCAGAAGGGCCATTCATACTGAGGCCCAGATTTCATACACAATGACCTAGGTTGAGTATAACTGGACCAGTCCGATGCCCTCATGCTTATTACAACTATTTCACTTTATTCAACTGAATTTACACCTACATACTTCAAATTCATCCCCGGAAATTGTTCTCACCATTTGCTACTTTTATTCTCAGAAGGCAAGAAGTTTTAAAAGCCACAAAACTTACGCTTAAAAGATTAAGAAATTGTCATTGTATTTTTGCTAAATTGAAAAACTATCAGAAGGAAGAAAAGAAAGCAAAAGTAAAGTGACTGAAACCTGGAAACTTATTGATGTATTATGAGGAGATAAAATTGCTCCCACAGCACTATTCTGAAGAAAGTGCCAGTCTCAGAATGAAGAGCTCAAATAAGAGTAGTGTGAGACCAGTGTTAAGTATTTTGCTTGCAAGAAATTGCTTAAAACTGGAACAGTCCCTAAACTCCTTAGTATCATATAATATATTTACTGATAACTATTACTCATCACCTGGACTTCTGGGTCTGCTTTTGTACTGGAATGGTGCTGTTGACAGTCTCCTGGTCATGAACTAATTCTAGAGAGTGGTGCATCTCTGGCAGGGCCCATATGTCTGCTGTGAAATCTGAAGCTAAGAGGACGGATGGCATTTAGTTCAGCTCATTCCTCTGTGCGTCCTCATGTGGGAAAAATCATTTAATTTTTTAAAGTGTCTCTGAGTTGCTGGGATGGTTCTTCCTGGATGTTGTATAGTTCTCCTCAGTCACACACAGAACTCTTTAGAGACGCATTTTGCTAGTCAGATCTTTCACTATGTCAGGCTCTTTTCATTTACGGTTAGACATTTTAGATGTTGGACCATTGTAGCTGAATATTTCTCTTCCCTTGCCTTCATGTAAAATGACCCTAGTGTAAAGTGTAAACTTGGTTTGTTTGCGAGGAAAATGCATTCTTCAGTTTCATGTTTCAGTTTCTAGATGAAGGAATCTGTCAGTGTGCTGCCTTTAATTAATGATGTCTGTAGCCAGTCAGTTTGCTTTACTCTAACATTAATTTATCATGTGACTTATAAGTATCATGTAAGTGTGAGAATACAGCCCATAAAAATAAGTTATAAGTTAAGAAGTTTTCAACTTTTTAAGAAATTCCTTTGGTTACTTGTTCATGGATACATTTTGTTAAAAGTTACATATCTGGGGAGACTCCTGAAGATGGTGACGGCATAGGTGGATCCGTGAGACTCTTTGAACGTGAGTTCCCAAAAAGACTTACTTTTCTTCTTTCAGCCCCCCGCCCACCTCCAGCCGCACTGGTACGAGGCCCTAGGACCTTTGGCCCCATGCAGGGCCAGATATTGTGGCCCGGCTGTGGCTGCTCCAATATATGTAACTCCGGCCAGCTGGGGAATCTGGCCGGATTCCAGCTCCCTCCCTGGTTATGTCGTCACCAAGCTGCCGGTCACCCAGGGATGCTCTGGGTGCCCGCCCCTCAGAGATACCATTCCCATTTCTGGCTGAAGTGCCCTGTGATGGACCCAGAGCCACCACCTGCCCTCAGGAGCTTTGGAGATCTGGAGCCATGGGCCCACCCTGGCTGAGGCACTCAGCGTGCAACCACAAGCCTGTGTAAGGGAGCTTGTGTAGGGTGCCAATCAGAGGCTTCCAGCTCCAGAAGAGGGAACCCCCGACCATCTCCTCCACCACAGGCTGCTGGTGACACCCCGGCTCCAGCGCCCAGCTGTGCAGCTGGTCCCACCTAGAGAGCCACACGAGCATTCCTAAAAGTGAAAGTACAACCACCACTTCTGCCATTTTCAAGGCAGATTTGCATCACCCCACCCACCTATCAGAGCCTCCACCTCGATTCCCATGGTGATGTCGTTAAATAGGAGAAAAAGCCCCTCCCCTATGCTGAACAGAGACAAGCCACAGATCTACCAGGCAGCAGACTAGCTGCCTGCAACAAAAACAGAGGGGAGAGGATGGAGATTAGAGCTCAAGGGACTTTAGCCACTAAGAGATGAGAGAAAAATCTACACAAATGAAGAAAAGTCAAAAGAAGAATATGGGTCTCTCCCAGACTCCTGGGAGGGCAGACACTGAGAAAACTGGCTTTGGAATGCAAACAGTGAAGAGCCCCCAGAATGACCGGTCTCAAAATACAAACCTAGACAGTAATAAAGAATACTGTGAATGAAATAAATAACAAATTGATAAGCATGGAAAGCAGAATTACCCAAGCAGAAGAAAGAATCTCAGAGCTTGAGGACTAAAATATAGAACTAACCCAAACTATTAAAAACACAGAAAACAAGCTCAAAAAGACAGAACAAAACCTTCAAGAGATGAGCAATTACTTCAAGACACCAAACCTAAGAGTAATTGGCCTTCCTGAGGCAGAAAGAGAGACAGAGCCCACACTGGAACAAACCTTCCATGAGATCATTCAAGAAAATTTCCCTTATCTAATCAATGATACAAAAACTCAAACACAAGAGATTCAGAGAACCCCTGCAAGACAACAAATGAGAAAACCAACTCCCTAGACACATAATAATTTCACCTAAACAAAGTAGGCATAAAAGAAAAAATCCTAAAGGCAGCAAGAGAAAAAGGCCAGATCACCTACCAGGGAAAACCAATTAGAATAGCAGCAGATTTATCTACAGAAACCCTGCAGGCTAGGAGAGCTTGGAGCCCTATCTTCAAAGACCTAAAAGATAAATAACTTCAACCAAGAATAACCTACCCAGCCAGATTAAGCTTCATCAGTGAGGGAGAATTAAAATCTTTCCCAGATATCCAATCCCTAAGAACTTACACTGCCACCAAACCACCTCTACATGAAACGCTCAAGAAAGTACTAAACACAGAAGAAAGGGGGGAAAAAGAACAATGTTCTTCACAAGAGTACAGGAAAAAGAATAAAATACACATGAACCAACCCCCAAAACAAAAGAAAGACAATAAACCAAGTGGAAGAACAACTTTATAAGAACTCTATGATAGGGATGAACTCTCACATTTGAATAATTAACCTGAACGTGAATGGACTAAATGCACCACTGAAAAGACATAGAATGGCAAAATGGATAAAATATCACCAGGCAACAATATACTGCCTTCAAGAGACCCATCTCACTAGAAAGGACATACACAGACTCAGAGTAAGAGGATGGGAAACAAATTTTCAGGTGAATGGAACACAAAAGAAAGGAGGAGTCACGATCCTAATTTCAGACAAAATACAATTTAAGCTATCAAAAATAAAAAAAGATACAGAGAGCCACTACACAATGACAAAAGGTTCACTCCACCAAGAAATATCTATCTTAAACATATATGCACCTAACATAGGTGCACCAACATTTATAAAGCAACTCCTAGGAAAACTAAAGAAAGATATTGACTCTAACACCATCATAACTGGGGACTTTAATACCCCACTCACAGCCCTAGACAGATCATCAGGACAAAAAATCAGCAAAGAGATCCAGAACCTCAATGTGACTCTTGACCAAATGGACTTAATTGACACCTACAGAACACTCCATCCAAAGACCAGAGAATACACATTCAACTCATCACTGCATGGAACATGTTCTAAGATTGACCACATACTTGGCCATAAATCAAGCATAAGCAAATTTAAAAGGACCGAAATTTTACCATGCACCTTCTCGGACCACAGTGGAATAAAAATAAACATTAATAACAACAAGGTCCCCCCAAAACCCAAAAAGACATGGTCACTAAACAGCATGATGCTAAACAACTCCTGGGTCAATGATGAAATCAAAACAGAGATCAAAAGATACCTGGAAACAAATGAAAATGAAGAAACATCTTACCAAAATCTCTGGGACACCTTAAAAGCTGTAGTAAGAGGGGAATTTATATCCCTACAAACACACATGAAGAAAATGGGAGGAGCACAAATTAACAGCCTAACAAGCCACCTAAGGAAGCTGGAAAAGCAAGACCACAAAAACCCTAATTTCAGCAGAAGAATCCAGATCACCAAAATAAAAACTCAAATCCAGGACATAGAAGACAAAAAGACAATAGAAAAAAATCAATGAAACAAAAAGCTGGTTCTTCGAAAGGATAAACAAGATCGATGGTCCCCTAGCTAGACTGACCAAGAAAAAGCACAATCAAAATAAGCACAATCAAAAACATAAAAGATGAAGTCACATCTGACTCTGAAGAAAAGCAAAAGATCATCAGAGACTACTATGTACACCTGTATGGAAACAAACTTGAAAACCTCAAAGAAATGGAGGACTTTCTGTCATCACACAACCGGCCTAGGTTGAAACAAGAAGAAATTGAGACCCTCAATAGACCAATAACAATCAATGAAATTGATCATGTAATAAGAAAACTACCTACAAAAAAAAGCCCTGGACCAGATGGCTTTCCAGCAGAATTCTACAAGAAATTTAAGGAGGAACTGATTCCAATCCTACTAAAGCTATTTCAGGCAATTGAGAAAGATGAAACCCTCCCCAAATCATTTTATGAAGCTAACATCACATTGATACCCAAGCCAGGTAAAGATCCAACAAAAAAGAGAACTACAGGCCAATATCTTTGATGAACATAGACACTAAAGTTCTCAACAAGATCCTAGCAAACCGGATTCAACAACACATCTCAAAAATCATCCATTATGACCAAGTAGGCTTCATCCCTGGGACACAAGGCTGGTTCAACATACGTAAAACAATAAATATAATTAAATACATCAACAGATGTCAAAACAAAAACCACATGATTATATCATTAGATGCAGAAAAAACTTTTGATAAAATCCAGCACCCCTTCTTGATAAAAACCATCAAACATCTAGGCATACAGGGAACATACCTCAAAGTAGTAAAAGCCATCTACGAGAAACCCATAGCCAGCATACTCCTAAACGGACAAAAATTGGAACCATTTCCCCTGAAAACTGGAACAAGACAAGGATGGTCACTCTCACCCCTCCTGTTCAATATAGTATTGGAAGTCCTGGCCAGAGCAGTCAGAGAAGAGAAGGCAGTCAGGGGTATCCAAATAGGAAAAGAAGAAGTCAAATTATCTCTCTTTGTAGATGACATGATCGTGTACCTTGAAAACCCAAGAGAATCTGTCAAAAGCCTCCTTACACTGATAAAGGCCTTCAGCAAAGTCTCAGGATATAAAATAAATGTGCAAAAGACAATCGCATTTCTTTACACCAATAATAAACAAACAGAAACCCAAATAAGAAGCACAATTCCATTCAAAATAGCCACAAAAAAAATGAAATACCTTGGCATCTTCCTAACCAGAGACGTGAAAGACCTTTACAATGAAAACTACAAAACTCTGCTCAAAGAAATCAAAGATGAGACAAACAAGTGGAAAAATATCCCATGCTCATGGATTGGAAGAATCAACATTGTGAAGATGTCCATCTTACCTAAGGCAATCTATAGATTCAATGCAATACCCATAAAATTACCAGCAACATTCTTCTCAGACCTAGAAAAAACAGCACAGGAATTCATATGGAAA